>NW_025727971.1:0-104602 GCF_021461385.2 Schistocerca piceifrons | reverse complement strand
CTTGGACCTACTCATTGAGGATGAAACACAAAAATTGCATCGGAATTAAATACAAAAGGCAAAATGCCGACTGAAGTACACGAAGACCGACTCTTCTTACTGTCTATGATTTGAACCATTCCTGTGACACTAGTTACAGATTCCGATGCTTCACTCCAGGTTTACTGTATCCCTTGGACCTTCTTATTGACGATGATACACAGAAATTGCATCGGAGTTAAATACAAAAGGGACAACGCCGACTTAAGTACAAGAAGACTAACTCTTCTTACTGACTATGTTTTGAACCATTCCTGTGACACTAGTTATGGATTCCGATGCTTCACTTCAGGTGTACTGTATCCCTCTGACCTTCTTATTGATAATGAAACACAGAAATTGCATCGGAATTAAATACAAAAGGCACAATACCGAATTAAGTTCAAGAAGACTGACTCTTCTTACTGTCTATTTTTGAACCAGTCCTGTGACACTAGTGATAGACTCCGATGCTTCACTCCAGGTTTACTGTATCCCTTAAACCTTCTTATTGACGATGAAACACAGAAATTGCATCGGAAATAAATACAAAAGGCACAAATGCCGACTTAAGTAAAAGAAGTCTGACTCTTCTTACTGTCTATGATTCGAACTATTCCTGTGTCACTAGTTAGAGATTCCGATGCTTCACTCCAGGGTTAATGTATCGGTTGGACCTTCATATTGACGATGAAACACAGAAATTGCATCAGAATTAGATAGAAAATGCACAATGATGACTTAAGTACAATAAGACTGACTATTCTTACTGACTATGTTTTGAACCATTCCTGTGACACTAGTTATTGATTCCGATGCTCCACTCCAGGTTTTATTGTATCCCTTGGACCTTCTTATTGACGATGAAACACAGAAATTGCATCGGAATTAAATAGAAAAGGCACAATGTCGACGTAAGTACAAGAAGACTGACTCCTCTTACTGTCTATGTTTTGAACCATTCCTGTGACACTAGTTATAGATTCCGATGCTTCACGCCAGGTTTACTGTATCCCTTGGACAATCTTATTGACGATGAAACACAGAAATTGCATCGGAATTAAATAGAAAAGGCACTATGCCGACTTAATTACATGAAGACTGACTCTTCTTACTGACTATGTTTTGAACGATTCCTGTGACACTAGTTATAGATCCCGATGCTTCACTTCAGGTTTACTGTATCCCTTGGACCTTCTCATTGAGGATGAAACACAAAAATTGCATCGGAATGAAATACAAAAGGCAAAATACCGACTGAAGTACACGAAGACCGACTCTTCTTACTGTCTATGATTGGAACCATTCCTGTGACACTAGTTACAGATTCCGATGCTTCACTCCAGGTTTACTGTATCCCTTGGAACTTCTTATTGACGATGATCCACAGAAATTGCATCGGAATTAAATACAAAAGGCACAACTCCGACTGAAGTAAAAGAAGTCTGACTCTTCTTACTGTCTATGATTCGAACCATTCCTGTGACACTAGTTATAGATTCCGATGCTTCACTTCGGGTTTATTGTATCCCTCTGACCTTCTTATTGACGATGAAACACAGAAATTGCATCGGAATAAAATTGAAAAGGCACAATGTCGACGTAAGTACAAGAAGACTGACTCCTTTTACTGGCTATGTTTTGAACCATTCCTGTGACACTAGCTATAGATTCCGATGCTTCACTTCAGGTTTATTGTATCCTCTGACCTTCTTATTGACGATGAAACACAGAAATTGCATCGGAATTAAATAGAAAAGGCTCAATGTCTACGTAAGTACAAGAAGACTGACCTCCTCATACTGTCTATGTTTGAACCATTCCTGTGACACTAGTTATCGATTTCCGATGCTTCACTCCAGGTTTACTGTATCCCTTGGACATTCTTATTGACGATGAAACACAGAAATTGCATCGGAATTAAATACAAAAGGCACAATGCCGACTTAAGTACAAGAAGACTGACTCTTCTTACTGTCTATGTTGTGGAACCATACCATTGACACCATTTATAGATTCCGATGCTTCACTCCAGGTTTACTGTATCCCTTGGACCTTCTTATTGACGATGAAACACAGAAATTGCATCGGAATTAAATAGAAAAGGCACTATGCCGACTTAAGTACAAGAAGACTGACTCTTCTTACTGACTATGTTTTGAACGATTCCTGTGACACTAGTTACAGATCCCGATGCTTCACTTCAGGTTTACTGTATCCCTTGGACCATCTCATTGACGATGAAACACAAAAATTGCATCGGAATTAAATACAAAAGGCAAATTGCCGACTGAAGTACACGAAGACCGACTCTTCTTACTGTCTATGATTTGAACCATTCCTGTGACACTAGTTACAGATTCCGATGCTTCACTCCAGGTTTACTGTATCCCTTGGACCTTCTTATTGACGATGATACATAGAAATTGCATCGGAATTAAATACAAAAGGCACAACGCCGACTTAAGTACAAGAAGACTTACTCTTCTTACTGACTATGTTTTGAACCATTCCTGTGACACTAGTTATTGATTCCGATGCTTCACTTCAGGTTTACTGTATCCCTCTGACCTTCTTATTGATGATGAAACACAGAAATTGCATCGGAATTAAATACAAAAGGCACAATGCCAAATTAAGTTCAAGAAGACTGACTCTTCTTACTGTCTATTTTTGAACCAGTCCTGTGACACTAGTGATAGACTCCGATGCTTCACTCCAGGTTTACTGTATCCCTTGGACCTTCTTATTGACGATGAAACACAGAAATTGCATCGGAATTAAATAGAAAAGGCACTATGCCGACTTAAGTACAAGAAGACTGACTCTTCTTACTGACTATGTTTTGAACGATTCCTGTGACACTAGTTACAGATCCCGATGCTTCACTTCAGATTTACTGTATCCCTTGGACCATCTCATTGACGATGAAACACAAAAATTGCATCGGAATTAAATACAAAAGGCAAATTGCCGACTGAAGTACACGAAGACCGACTCTTCTTACTGTCTATGATTTGAACCATTCCTGTGACACTAGTTACAGATTCCGATGCTTCACTCCAGGTTTACTGTATCCCTTGGACCTTCTTATTGACGATGATACATAGAAATTGCATCGGAATTAAATACAAAAGGCACAACGCCGACTTAAGTACAAGAAGACTTACTCTTCTTACTGACTATGTTTTGAACCATTCCTGTGACACTAGTTATTGATTCCGATGCTTCACTTCAGGTTTACTGTATCCCTCTGACCTTCGTATTGATGATGAAACACAGAAATTGCATCGGAATTAAATACAAAAGGCACAATGCCAAATTAAGTTCAAGAAGACTGACTCTTCTTACTGTCTATTTTTGAACCAGTCCTGTGACACTAGTGATAGACTCCGATGCTTCACTCCAGGTTTACTGTATCCCTTGGACCTTCTTATTGACGATGAAACACGGAAATTGCATCGGAATTAAATACAAAAGGCAGAATGCCGACTTAAGGACAAGAAGACTGACTCTTCTTACTGGCTATGTTTTAAACCATTCCTGTGACACTAGCTATAGATTCCGATGCTTCACTTCAGGTTTTATTGTATCCCTCTGACCTTCTTATTGACGATGAAACACAGAAGTTGCATCGGAATCAAATAGAAAAGGCACAATGTCGACGTAAGTACAAGAAGACTGACTCTTCTTACTGTCTATGTTTTGAACCACTCCTGTGACACTAGTTATAGATTTCGATGCTTCACTCCTGGTTTACTATATCCCTTGGACGTTCTTATTGACGATGAAACACAGAAATTGCATCGGAATTAAATACAAAAGCCAAAATGCCGACTTAAGGACAAGAAGACTGACTCTTCTTACTGACTTTTTTGAGAACCATTCCTGTGACACTAGTTATAGATTCCGTTGCGTCACTCCAGGTTTACTGTATCCCTTGGACCTTCTTATTAAACAATGAAACACAGAAATTGCATCGGAATTAATTACAAAAGGCACAATGCCGACTTAAGTACAAGAAGACTGACTCTTCGAACTGACTATGTTTTGAACCATTCCTGTGACACTAGCTATAGATTCCGAAGCTTCACTTCAGGTTTACTGTATCCCTTGGAACTTCTTATTGACGATGAAACACAGAAATTGCATCGGAATTAAATACAAAAGGCACAATGCCGACTTAAGACAAGAAGACTGACTCTTCTTACTGACTTCGTTTTGAACCATTCCTGTGACACTAGTTATAGATTCCGATGCTTCACTTCAGGTTTATTGTATCCCTCTGGCCTTCTTATTGACGATGAAACACAGAAATTGCATCGAAATTAAATAGAAAAGGCACAATGTCGACGTAAGTACAAGAAGACTGACTCTTCTTACTGTCTATGTTTTGAACCATTCCTGTGACACTAGTTATAGATTCCGATGCTTCACTTCAGAATTACTGTATCCCTCTGATCTTCTTATTGACGATGAAACACAGAAATTGCATCGGAATATAAATAGAAAAGGCACAATGCCGACTTAAGTACAAGAAGACTGACTCTACTTACGGTCTATGTTCTGAACAATCCCTATGACACTAGTTATAGATTCCGATGCTTCACTCCAGGTTTACTGTATCCCATGGTCCTTCTTATTGACGATGAAACACAGAAATTGCATCGGAATTAAATAGAAAAGGCACAATGCCGACTTAAGTACAAGAAGACTGACTCTCCTTACTGACTATGTTTTGAACCATTCCTGTGACACTAGTTATAAATTCCGATGCTGCACTTCAGGTTTACTGTATCCCTTGGACCTTGTTATTGACGATGAAACACAGAAATTGCATCGGAATTAAATACAAAAGGCACAATGCCGATTTAAGTACAAGAAGACTGACACACCCTTCCTGACTATGTTTGAACCATTCCTGTGACACTAGTTACAAATTCCGAGGCTTCACTTCAGGTTTACTGTATCGCTTGGACCTTCTTATTGACGATGAAACACAGAAATTGCATCGGAGTTTAATACAAAGGGCACAATGCCGACTTAAGTACAAGAAGACTGACTCTTCTTACTGTCTATGCTTTGAACCATCCCTGTGTCACTAGTTATAGATTCCGATGCTTCACTCCAGGTTTACTGAATCCCTTGGTCCTTCTTATTGACGAAGAAACACAGAAATTGCATCGGAATTAAATACAAATGGCACAATGCCGACCTAAGTGCAAGAAGACTGACTCTTCTTACTGACTATGTTTTGAACCATTGCTGTGACACTGGTTATAGATTCCGATGCTTCACTCCAGGTTTACTGTATCCCTTGGACCTTCTTATTGACGATGAAACATAGAAATTGCATCGGAATTAAATACAAAAGGCACAATTCCGACTTAAGTAAAAGAAGTTTGACTCTTCTTACTGACTATGATTTGACCTTTCCTGTGACACTAGTTATAGTTTCCGATGCTTCACTCCAGGTTTACTGTATCCCTTGGACCTTCATATTGACGATGAAACACAGAAATTGCATCGGAATTAAATACAAAAGGCACAATGCCGACTTAAGTACAAGAAGACCGACTCTTCCTACTGACTATGTTTTGAAGCATTCCTGTGACACCCGTTATAGATTGCGACGCTTCACTTGATGTTTACAGTATCCCTTGGACCTTCTTATTGACGATGAAACACAGAAATTGCATCGGAATTAATACAAAAGGCACAATGCCGACTTAAGTAAAAGAAGTCTGCCTCTTCTTACTGTCTATGGTTTGAACCAATCCTGTGACACTAGTTATAGATTCCCATGCTTCACTCCAGGTTTACTGAATCGGTTGGATCTTCATATTGACGATGAAACACAGAAATTGCATCAGAATTAAATAGAAAATGCACAATGATGACTTAAGTGCAATAAGACTGACTATTCTTACTGACTATGTTTTGAACCATTCCTCTGACACTAGTTATAGATTCCGATGCTTCACTCCAGGTTTACTGTATCCCTTGGACCTTCTTATTGACGATGAAACACAGAAATTGCATCGGAATTAAATACAAAAGGCACAATGCCGACTTAAGGACAAGAGGACTGACTCTTTATACTGACTATGTTTTGAACCATTCCTGTGACCCTAGGTATAGATTCCGATGTTTCACCACAGGTTTACTGTACCCCTCTGACCTTCATATTGACTAAGAAACACAGAAATAGCATCGGAATTATATACAAAAAGCACAATGCCGACTTAAGTACAATAACACTGACTCTTCTTACTTTCTATGTTTTGAACCATTCCATTGACACTACTTTTAGATTCCGATGCTTCACTCCAGGTTTACTGTATCCCTTGGACCTTGTTATTGACGATGAAACACAGAAATTGCATCGGAATGAAAGTGAAAATTTACAATGCCGACTTAAGTACAAGAAGCTTGACTCTTCTTACTGACTATGTTTTGAACCATTCCTGTGACACTTGTTATAGATTCCGATGCTATACCTCAGGTTTACTGTATACCTTGGACCTTCTAATTGACGATGAAACACAGAAATTGCATTGGAATTAAATACAAAAGGCAAAATGCCGACTTAAGTACACGAAGACTGACTCTTCTTACTGTCTATGTTTTGAACCATTCCTGTGACACTAGTTATAGATTCCGATGCTACACTCCAGGTTTACTGTATCCCTTGGACCTTCTTATTGACGATGAAACACAGAAATTGCATCGGAATTATATACAAAATGCACAATGCCGACTTAAGGACAAGTAGACTGACTCTTCTTACTCACTTAGTTTTGAACCATTCCTGTGACACTAGTTATAGATTCCGATGCTTCACTTCAGAGTTACTGTATCCCTCTGATCTTCTTATTGACGATGAAACACAGAAATTGCATCAGAATATAAATAGAAAAGGCACAATGCCGACTTAAGTACAAGAAGACTGACTCTTCTTACGGTCTATGTTCTGAACCATGCCTATGACACTAGTTATAGATTCCGATGCATCACTCCAGGTTTACTGTATACCTTGGTCCTTCTTATTGACGATGAAACACAGAAATTGCATCGGAATTAAATAGAAAAGGCACAATGCCGACTTAAGTACAAGAAGACTGACTCTCCTTACTGACTATGTTTTGAACCATTCCTGTGACACTAGTTATAAATTCCGATGCTGCACTTCAGGTTTACTGTATCCCTTGGTCCTTCTTATACACGATGAAACACAGAAATTGCATCAGAATTAAATAGAAAAGGCACAATGCCGACTTAAGTACAAGAAGACTGACTGTCCTTACTGACTATGTTTTAAACCATTCCTGTGACACTAGTTATCAATTCCGATGCTTCACTTCAGGTTTACTGTATCCCTTGGACCTTGTTGTTGACGATGAAACACAGAAATTGCATCGGAATTAAATACAAAAGGCACAATGCAGAATTAAGTACAAGAAGACTGACTCTTCTTACTGTCTATGTTTTGAACCATTCCTGTGACACTAGTTATAGATTCCGTTGCTTCACTCCAGGTTTACTGTATCCCTTGGAAATTCTTTTTGACGATGAAACACAGAAATTGCATCGGAATTAAATACAAAAGGCACAATGCCGACTTAAGGACAAGAAGACTGACTCTTCTTATTGACTATGTTTTGAACCATTCCTGTGACACTAGCTATAGATTCCGATGCTTCACCTCAGGTTTACTGTATACCTTGGACCCTCTTATTGACGACGAAACACAGAAATTGCATCGGAATTAATTCCAAACGGCACAATGCCGACTTAAGGACAAGAAGACTGACTCTTCTTACTGACATTGCTTTGTACCATTCCTGTGACACTAGTTATAGATTCCGATGCTTTACTTCAGGTTTATTGTACACCTCTGACCTTCTTATTGACGATGAAACACAGAAATTGCATCGGAATTAAATAGAAAAGGCACAATGTCGACGTAAGTACAAGAAGACTGGCTCTTCTTACTGTCTATGTTTTGAACCATTCCTGTGACACTAGTTATAGATTCCGATGCTTCACTCCAGGTTTGCAATATCCCTTGGACCTTCTTATTGACGATGAAACACAGAAATTGCATCGGAATTAAATAGAAAAGGCACAATGCCGATTTAAGTACAACAAGACTGACACACCTTCCTGACTATGTTTGAACCATTCCTGTGACACTAGTTATAAATTCCGATGCTTCACTTCAGGTATACTGTATCGCTTGGACCTTCTTATTGACGATGAAACACAGAAATTGCATCGGAGTTTAATACAAAGGGCACAATGCTGACTTAAGTACAAGAAGACTGACTCTTCTTACTGTCTATGTTTTGAACCATCCCTGTCTCACTAGTTATAGATTCCGATGCTTCACTCCAGGTTTACTGTATCCCTTGGACCTCCTTATTGACGATGAAACACAGAAATTGCATCGGAATTTAATACAAAAGGCACAATGCCGACTTAAGGACAAGAAGACTGACTCTTCATACTGACTATGTTTTGAACCATTCCATTGACACTACTTATTGATTCCGATGCTTCACTCCAGGTTTACTGGATCCCTCTGACCTTCTTATTGATGATGAAACACAGAAATTGCATCGGAATTAAATACAAAAGGCACAATGCCGAATTAAGTTCAAGAAGGCTGACTCTTCTTACTGTCTATCTTTGAACCTGTCCTGTGACACTAGTGATAGACTCCGATGCTTCACTCCAGGTTTACTGAATCGGTTGGACCTTCATAATGACGATGAAACACAGAAATTGCATCGGAATTAAGTACAAAAGGCACAATGCCGACTTAAGTACAAGAAGACCGACTCTTCCTACTGACTATGTTTTGAACCATTCCTGTGACACCCGTTATAGATTCCGACGCTTCACTTGATGTTTACAGTATCCCTTGGACCTTCTTATTGACGATGAAACACAGAAATTGCATCGGAATTAAATACAAAAGGCACAATGCCGACTTAAGTAAAAGAAGTCTGACTCTTCTTACTGTCTATGATTTGAACCATTCCTGTGACACTAGTTATAGATTCCGATGCTTCACTCCAGGTTTACTGTATCCCTTGGACCTTCTTATTGACGATGAAACACAGAAATTGCATCGGAATTAAATACAAAAAGCACAATGCCGACTTAAGGACAAGAAGACTGACTCTTGTTACTGACTTTGGTTTGAACCATTTCTGTGACACTAGTTATAGATTCCGATGCTTCGCTTCAGGTTTATTGTATAACTCTGACAATCTTATTGACGATCAAACACAGAAATTGCATCGGAATTAAATAGAAAATTCGCAATGCCGAATCAAGTACAACAAGACTGACTCTTCTTACTGACTATGTTTTGAACCATTCCTGTGACACTAGTTATCGATTCCGATGCTTCACTTCAGGATTACTTTATCCCTCTGACTTTATTATTGACGATGAAACACACAAATTGCATCGGATTAAATAGAAAAGGCACAATGCCGACTTAAGTACAAGAAGACTGACTCTTCTTACTGTCTATGTTTTGAACCATCCCTGTGACACTAGTTATAGATTCCGATGCTTCACTCCAGGTCTACTATATCCCTTGGCCATTCTTATTGACGATGAAACACAGAAATTGCATCGGAATTAAATACAAAAGGCACAATGCCGACTTAAGTACAACAAGACTGACTCTCCTTACTGACTACGTTTTCAACCATTCCTGTGACACTAGTTATAAATTCCGATGCTTCACTTCAGGTTTACTGTATCCCTTGGACCTTCTTATTGACGATGAAACACAGAAATTGCATCGGAATTATATACAAAAGGCACAATGCCGACTTAAGGACAAGAAGACTGACTCTTCTTACTGACTATGTTTTGAACCATTCCTGTGACACTAGCTACAGATTCCGATGCTTCACTTCAGGTTTACAGTATCCCTCTGTCCTTCTTATTGACGATGAAACACAGAAATTGCATCGGAATTAAATACAAAAGGAAGGATGCCGACTTAAGTACAAGAAGACTGACTCTTCGTACTGTCTATGATTTGAACTATACCATTGACACTATTTATAGATTCCGATGCTTCACTCCAGGTTTACTGTATCCCTTGGACCTTCTTACTGACGATGAAACACAGAAATTGCATCGGAATTAAATAGAAAAGGCACTATGCCGACTTAATTAGAAGAAGACTGACTCTTCTTACTGACTATGTTTTGAACGATTCCTGTGACACTAGTTATAGATCCCGATGCTTCACTTCAGGTTTACTGTATCCCTTGGACCTACTCATTGAGGATGAAACACAAAAATTGCATCGGAATTAAATACAAAAGGCAAAATGCCGACTGAAGTACACGAAGACCGACTCTTCTTACTGTCTATGATTTGAACCATTCCTGTGACACTAGTTACAGATTCCGATGCTTCACTCCAGGTTTACTGTATCCCTTGGACCTTCTTATTGACGATGATACACAGAAATTGCATCGGAGTTAAATACAAAAGGGACAACGCCGACTTAAGTACAAGAAGACTAACTCTTCTTACTGACTATGTTTTGAACCATTCCTGTGACACTAGTTATGGATTCCGATGCTTCACTACAGGTGTACTGTATCCCTCTGACCTTCTTATTGATAATGAAACACAGAAATTGCATCGGAATTAAATACAAAAGGCACAATACCGAATTAAGTACAAGAAGACTGACTCTTCTTACTGTCTATTTTTGAACCAGTCCTGTGACACTAGTGATAGACTCCGATGCTTCACTCCAGGTTTACTGTATCCCTTAAACCTTCTTATTGACGATGAAACACAGAAATTGCATCGGAAATAAATACAAAAGGCACAATGCCGACTTAAGTAAAAGAAGTCTGACTCTTCTTACTGTCTATGATTCGAACTATTCCTGTGTCACTAGTTATAGATTCCGATGCTTCACTCCAGGGTTAATGTATCGGTTGGACCTTCATATTGACGATGAAACACAGAAATTGCATCAGAATTAGATAGAAAATGCACAATGATGACTTAAGTACAATAAGACTGACTATTCTTACTGACTATGTTTTGAACCATTCCTGTGACACTAGTTATTGATTCCGATGCTCCACTCCAGGTTTATTGTATCCCTTGGACCTTCTTATTGACGATGAAACACAGAAATTGCATCGGAATTAAATAGAAAAGGCACAATGTCGACGTAAGTACAAGAAGACTGACTCCTCTTACTGTCTATGTTTTGAACCATTCCTGTGACACTAGTTATAGATTCCGATGCTTCACGCCAGGTTTACTGTATCCCTTGGACAATCTTATTGACGATGAAACACAGAAATTGCATCGGAATTAAATAGAAAAGGCACTATGCCGACTTAATTACATGAAGACTGCCTCTTCTTACTGACTATGTTTTGAACGATTCCTGTGACACTAGTTATAGATCCCGATGCTTCACTTCAGGTTTACTGTATCCCTTGGACCTTCTCATTGAGGATGAAACACAAAAATTGCATCGGAATGAAATACAAAAGGCAAAATACCGACTGAAGTACACGAAGACCGACTCTTCTTACTGTCTATGATTGGAACCATTCCTGTGACACTAGTTACAGATTCCGATGCTTCACTCCAGGTTTACTGTATCCCTTGGAACTTCTTATTGACGATGATCCACAGAAATTGCATCGTAATTAAATACAAAAGGCACAACTCCGACTGAAGTAAAAGAAGTCTGACTCTTCTTACTGTCTATGATTCGAACCATTCCTGTGACACTAGTTATAGATTCCGATGCTTCACTTCGGGTTTATTGTATCCCTCTGACCTTCTTATTGACGATGAAACACAGAAATTGCATCGGAATAAAATTGAAAAGGCACAATGTCGACGTAAGTACAAGAAGACTGACTCCTTTTACTGGCTATGTTTTGAACCATTCCTGTGACACTAGCTATAGATTCCGATGCTTCACTTCAGGTTTATTGTATCCCTCTGACCTTCTTATTGACGATGAAACACAGAAATTGCATCGGAATTAAATAGAAAAGGCTCAATGTCTACGTAAGTACAAGAAGACTGACTCCTCTTACTGTCTATGTTTTGAACCATTCCTGTGACACTAGTTATCGATTCCGATGCTTCACTCCAGGTTTACTGTATCCCTTGGACATTCTTATTGACGATGAAACACAGAAATTGCATCGGAATTAAATACAAAAGTCACAATGCCGACTTAAGTACAAGAAGACTGACTCTTCTTACTGTCTATGTTGTGAACCATACCATTGACACCATTTATAGATTCCGATGCTTCACTCCAGGTTTACTGTATCCCTTGGACCTTCTTATTGACGATGAAACACAGAAATTGCATCGGAATTAAATAGAAAAGGCACTATGCCGACTTAAGTACAAGAAGACTGACTCTTCTTACTGACTATGTTTTGAACGATTCCTGTGACACTAGTTACAGATCCCGATGCTTCACTTCAGGTTTACTGTATCCCTTGGACCATCTCATTGACGATGAAACACAAAAATTGCATCGGAATTAAATACAAAAGGCAAATTGCCGACTGAAGTACACGAAGACCGACTCTTCTTACTGTCTATGATTTGAACCATTCCTGTGACACTAGTTACAGATTCCGATGCTTCACTCCAGGTTTACTGTATCCCTTGGACCTTCTTATTGACGATGATACATAGAAATTGCATCGGAATTAAATACAAAAGGCACAACGCCGACTTAAGTACAAGAAGACTTACTCTTCTTACTGACTATGTTTTGAACCATTCCTGTGACACTAGTTATTGATTCCGATGCTTCACTTCAGGTTTACTGTATCCCTCTGACCTTCTTATTGATGATGAAACACAGAAATTGCATCGGAATTAAATACAAAAGGCACAATGCCAAATTAAGTTCAAGAAGACTGACTCTTCTTACTGTCTATTTTTGAACCAGTCCTGTGACACTAGTGATAGACTCCGATGCTTCACTCCAGGTTTACTGTATCCCTTGGACCTTCTTATTGACGATGAAACACAGAAATTGCATCGGAATTAAATAGAAAAGGCACTATGCCGACTTAAGTACAAGAAGACTGACTCTTCTTACTGACTATGTTTTGAACGATTCCTGTGACACTAGTTACAGATCCCGATGCTTCACTTCAGATTTACTGTATCCCTTGGACCATCTCATTGACGATGAAACACAAAAATTGCATCGGAATTAAATACAAAAGGCAAATTGCCGACTGAAGTACACGAAGACCGACTCTTCTTACTGTCTATGATTTGAACCACTCCTGTGACACTAGTTACAGATTCCGATGCTTCACTCCAGGTTTACTGTATCCCTTGGACCTTCTTATTGACGATGATACATAGAAATTGCATCGGAATTAAATACAAAAGGCACAACGCCGACTTAAGTACAAGAAGACTTACTCTTCTTACTGACTATGTTTTGAACCATTCCTGTGACACTAGTTATTGATTCCGATGCTTCACTTCAGGTTTACTGTATCCCTCTGACCTTCTTATTGATGATGAAACACAGAAATTGCATCGGAATTAAATACAAAAGGCACAATGCCAAATTAAGTTCAAGAAGACTGACTCTTCTTACTGTCTATTTTTGAACCAGTCCAGTGACACTAGTGATAGACTCCGATGCTTCACTCCAGGTTTACTGTATCCCTTGGACCTTCTTATTGACGATGAAACACGGAAATTGCATCGGAATTAAATACAAAGGGCAGAATGCCGACTTAAGTAAAAGAAGTCTGACTCTTCTTACTGTCTATGATTTAAACCATTCCTGTGACACTAGTTATAGATTCCGAAGCTTCACTCCAGGTTTACTGTATCGGTTGGACCTTCATATTGACGATGAAACACAGAAATTGCATCGGAATTAATTACAAAAGGCACAATGCCGACTTAAGGACAAGAAGACTGACTCTTCTTACTGGCTATGTTTTAAACCATTCCTGTGACACTAGCTATAGATTCCGATGCTTCACTTCAGGTTTTATTGTATCCCTCTGACCTTCTTATTGACGATGAAACACAGAAGTTGCATCGGAATCAAATAGAAAAGGCACAATGTCGACGTAAGTACAAGAAGACTGACTCTTCTTACTGTCTATGTTTTGAACCACTCCTGTGACACTAGTTATAGATTTCGATGCTTCACTCCTGGTTTACTATATCCCTTGGACGTTCTTATTGACGATGAAACACAGAAATTGCATCGGAATTAAATACAAAAGGCAAAATGCCGACTTAAGGACAAGAAGACTGACTCTTCTTACTGACTTTGTTGAGAACCATTCCTGTGACACTAGTTATAGATTCCGTTGCGTCACTCCAGGTTTACTGTATCCCATGGACCTTCTTATTAAACAATGAAACACAGAAATTGCATCGGAATTAATTACAAAAGGCACAATGCCGACTTAAGTACAAGAAGACTGACTCTTCGAACTGACTATGTTTTGAACCATTCCTGTGACACTAGCTATAGATTCCGAAGCTTCACTTCAGGTTTACTGTATCCCTTGGAACTTCTTATTGACGATGAAACACAGAAATTGCATCGGAATTAAATACAAAAGGCACAATGCCGACTTAAGGACAAGAAGACTGACTCTTCTTACTGACTTTGTTTTGAACCATTCCTGTGACACTAGTTATAGATTCCGATGCTTCACTTCAGGTTTATTGTATCCCTCTGGCCTTCTTATTGACGATGAAACACAGAAATTGCATCGAAATTAAATAGAAAAGGCACAATGTCGACGTAAGTACAAGAAGACTGACTCTTCTTACTGTCTATGTTTTGAACCATTCCTGTGATACTAAATATAGATTCCGATGCTTCACTCCAGGTTTACTATATCCCTTGGACCTTCTTATTGACGATGAATCACAGAAATTGCATCGGAATTAAATAGAAAAGGCACAATGCCGACTTAAGGACAAGAAGACTGACTCTTCTTACTGGCTATGATTTGAACCATTCCTGTGACTCTAGCTATAGATTCCGATGCTTCACTTCAGGTTTATTGTATCCCTCTGACCTTCTTATTGACGATGAAACACAGAAGTTGCATCGGATTTAATAGAAAAGGCACAATGTCGACGTAAGTACAAGAAGACTGACTCTTCTTACTGTCTATGTTTTGAACCACTCCTGTGACACTAGTTATAGATTTCGATGCTTCACCCCAGGTTTACTATATCCCTTGGACGTTCTTATTGACGATGAAACACAGAAATTGCATCGGAATTAAATACAAAAGGCACAATGCCGACTTAAGGACAAGAAGACTGACTCTTCTAACTGACTTTGTTGAGAACCATTGCTGTGACACTAGTTATAGATTCCGTTGCGTCACTCCAGGTTTACTGTATCCCTTGGACCTTCTTATTAAACAATGAAACACAGAAATTGCATCGGAATTAATTACAAAAGGCACAATGCCGACTTAAGTACAAGAAGACTGACTCTTCGAACTGACTATGTTTTGAACCATTCCTGTGACACTAGCTATAGATTCCGAAGCTTCACTTCAGGTTTACTGTATCCCTTGGAACTTCTTATTGACGATGAAACACAGAAATTGCATCGGAAGTAAATACAAAAGGCACAATGCCGACTTAAGGACAAGAAGACTGACTCTTCTTACTGACTTTGCTTTGAACCATTCCTGTGACACTAGTTATAGATTCCGATGCTTCACTTCAGTTTTATTGTATCCCTCTGGCCTTCTTATTGACGATGAAACACAGAAATTGCATCGAAATTAAATAGAAAAGGCACAATGTCGACGTAAGTACAAGAAGACTGACTCTTCTTACTGTCTACGTTTTGAACCATTCCTGTGATACTAAATATAGATTCCGATGCTTCACTCCAGGTTTACTATATCCCTTGGACCTTCTTATTGACGATGAATCACAGAAATTGCATCGGAATTAAATAGAAAAGGCACAATGCCGACTTAAGTACAAGAAGACTGACTCTTCTTACTGACTATGTTTTGAACCATTCCATTGACACTGGTTATAGATTCCGATGCTTCACTCCAGGTTTACTGTATCCCTTGGACCTTCTTATTGACGATGAAACACAGAAATTGCATCGGAATTAAATAGAAAATGCACAATGCCGACTTAAGTACAAGAAGACTGACTCTTCTTATTGTCTATGTTTTGAATTATCCCTGTGACACTAGTTACAGATTCCGATGCTTCACTCAAGGTTTACTGTATCCCTTGGTCCTTCTTATTGACGATGAAACACAGAAATTGCATCGGAATTAAATACAAAAGGCACAATGCCGACTTAAGTACAAGAAGACTGACACTCCTTACTGACTATGGTTTGAACCATTCCTCTGACACTAGTTATAAACTCCGATGCTTTACTTCAGGTTTACTGTATCGCTTGGACCTTCTTATTGACGATGAAACACATAAATTGCATCGGAATTAAATAAAAAAGGCACAATGCCCACTTCAGTACAAGAAGACTGACTCTTCTTACTGACTATGATTTGAACCATTCCATTGACACTAGTTATAGATTCCGATGCTTCTCTCCAGGTTTACTGTATCCCTTGGACCTTCTTATTGACGATGAAACACAGAAATTGCATCGGAATTAAATAGAAAATGCACAATGCCGACTTAAGTACAAGAAGACTGACTCTTCTTACTGTCTATGTTTTGAACCATTCCTGTGACACTAGTTATAGATTCCGATGCTTCACTCCAGGTTTACTGTATCCCTTGGACCTTTTTATTGACGATGAAACACAGAAATTGCATCGGAATTAATTAGAAAAGGCACAATGTGGTTTGTAAGTACAAGAAGACTGACTCTTCTTACTGTCTATGCTTTGAACCATTCCTGTGACACTAGTTATAAATTCCGATGCTTCACTCCAGGTTTTCTATATCCCTTGGACCTTCTTATCGACGATGAAACACAGAAATTGCATCGGAATTAAATAGAAAAGGCACAATGCCGACTTAAGTACAAAAAGACTGACTCTTCTTACTGACTATGTTTTGAACCATTCCATTGACACTAGTTATAGATCCGATGCTTTACTCCAGGTTTACTGTATCCCCTGGTCCTTCTTATTGACGATGAAACACAGAAATTTCATCGGAATTAAATACAAAAGGCACAATGCCGACTTAAGTACAAGAAGACTGACTCTTCTTACTGTCTATGTTTTGAACCATCCCTGTGACACTAGTTAATGATTCCGATGCTTCACTCCAGGTTTGCTGTATCCCTTAATCCTTCTTATTGCGATGAAACACAGAAATTGCATCGGAATTAAATACATCTACATCTACATCTACATTGATACTCCGCAAGCCACCCAACAGTGTGTGGCGGAGGGCACTTTACGTGCCACTGTCATTACCTCCCTTTCCTGTTCCAGTCGCGTATGGTTCGCGGGAAGAACGACTGTCTGAAAGCCTCCGCGCGCGCTCTAATCTCTCTAATTTTACATTCGTGATCTCCTCGGGAAGTATAAGTAGGGGGAAGCAATATATTCGATACCTCATCCAGAAACGCACCCTCTCGAAACCTGCCGAGCAAGCTACACCGCGATGCAGAGCGCCTCTCTTGCAGAGTCTGCCACTTGAGTTTATTAAACATCTCCGTAACGCTATCACGGTTACCAAATAACCCAGTGACAAAAGGCACAATGCCGACTTAAGTACAAGAAGACTGACTCTCCTTACTGACTATGTTTTGAACCATTCCTGTGACGCTAGTTATAAATTCCGATGCTTCACTTCTGGTTTACAGTATCCCTTGGACCATCTTATTGACGATGAAACACAGAAAATGCATCAGAATTAAATACAAAAGGCACAATGCCGACTTAAGTACATGAAGACCGACTCTTCCTACTGACTATGCTTTGAACCATTCCTGTGACACCCGTTATAGATTCCGATGCTTCGCTTGAGGTTTACTGTATCCCTTGGACCTTCTTATTGACGGTGATACACAGAAATTGCATCGGAATTAAATACAAAAGGCACAATGCCGAATTAAGTACAAGAAGACTGACTCTTCTTACTGTCTATGCTTTGAAGCATTCCTGTGACACTAGTTATAGATTCCGATGCTTCACTCCAGGTTTACTGTATCCCTTGGACCTTCTTATTGACGATGAAACACAGAAATTGCATCGGAATTAAATACAAAAGGCACAATGCCGACTTAAGGACAAGAAGACTGACTCTT
Organism: Schistocerca piceifrons; assembly: GCF_021461385.2. Taxonomy (NCBI): domain Eukaryota; kingdom Metazoa; phylum Arthropoda; class Insecta; order Orthoptera; family Acrididae; genus Schistocerca; species Schistocerca piceifrons. The sequence continues at coordinate 86,262 of NW_025727971.1, read as the reverse complement.
CTTACTGACTATGTTCTGAACGATTCCAGTGACACTAGTTATAGATCCCGATGCTTCACTTCAGGTTTACTGTATCCCCTGGACATTCTTATTGACGATGAAACACAGAAATTGCATCCGAATTAAATACAAAAGGCACAATGCCAAATTAAGTACAAGAAGACTGACTCTTCTTACGGTCTATGTTTTGAACCATTCCTGTGACACTAGTTATAGATTCCGATGCTTCACTCCAGGTTTACTGTATCCCTTGGACCTTCTCATTGAGGATGAAACACAAAAATTGCATCGGAATTAAATACAAAAGGCAAAATGCCGACTGAAGTACACGAAGACCGACTCTTCTTACTGTCTATGATTTGAACCATTCCTGTGACACTAGTTACAGATTCCGATGCTTCACTCCATGTTTACTGTATCCCTTGGACCTTCTTATTGACGATGATACACAGAAATTGCATCGGAATTAAATACAAAATGCACAACTCCGACTTAAGCTCAAGAAGACGAACTTTTCTTACTGACTATGTTTTGAACCATTCCTGTGACACTAGTTATGGATTCCGATGCTTGCCTTCAGGTTTACTGTATCCCTCTACCTTTTTATTGATGATGAAACACAGAAATGGCATCGGAATTAAATACAAAAGGCACAATGCCGAATTAAGTTCAAGAAGACTGACTCTTCTTACTGTCTATTTTTATACCAGTCCTGTGACACTAGTGATAGACTCCGATGCTTCACTCCACGTTTACTGTATCCCTTGGACCTTCTTATTGACGATGAAACACAGAAATTGCATCGGAATTAAATACAAAAGGCACAATGCCGACTGAAGTAAAAGAAGTCTGACTCTTCTTACTGTCTATGATTCGAACCATTCCTGTGACACTAGTTATAGATTCCGATGCTTCACTACAGGTTTACTGTATCGGTTGGACCTTCATATTGACGATGAAACACAGAAATTGCATCGGAATTAAATACAAAAGGCACAATGCCGACTGAAGTAAAAGAAGTCTGACTCTTCTTACTGGCTATGTTTTGAACCATACCTGTGACACTAGTTATAGATTCCGTTGCGTCACTCCAGGTTTACTGTATCCCTTGGACCTTCTTATTAAACAATGAAACACAGAAATTGCATCGGAATTAATTACAAAAGGCACAATGCCGACTTAAGTACAAGAAGACTGACTCTTCGAACTGACTATGTTTTGAACCATTCCTGTGACACTAGCTATAGATTCCGAAGCTTCACTTCAGGTTTACTGTATCCCTTGGAACTTCTTATTGACGATGAAACACAGAAATTGCATCGGAATTAAATACAAAAGGCACAATGCCGACTTAAGGACAAGAAGACTGACTCTTCTTACTGACTTTGTTTTGAACCATTCCTGTGACACTAGTTATAGATTCCGATGCTACACTTCAGGTTTATTGTATCCCTCTGGCCTTCTTATTGACGATGAAACACAGAAATTGCATCGAAATTAAATAGAAAAGGCACAATGTCGACGTAAGTACAAGAAGACTGACTCTTCTTACTGTCTATGTTTTGAACCATTCCTGTGATACTAAATATAGATTCCGATGCTTCACTCCAGGTTTACTATATCCCTTGGACCTTCTTATTGACGATGAATCACAGAAATTGCATCGGAATTAAATATAAAAGGCACAATGCCGACTTAAGTACAAGAAGACTGACTCTTCTTACTGACTATGTTTTGAACCATTCCATTGACACTAGTTATAGATTCCGATGCTTCACTCCAGGTTTACTGTATCCCTTGGACCTTCTTATTGACGATGAAACACAGAAATTGCATCGGAATTAAATAGAAAATGCACAATGCCGACTTAAGTACAAGAAGACTGACTCTTCTTATTGTCTATGTTTTGAATTATCCCTGTGACACTAGTTACAGATTCCGATGCTTCACTCAAGGTTTACTGTATCCCTTGGTCCTTCTTATTGACGATGAAACACAGAAATTGCATCGGAATTAAATACAAAAGGCACAATGCCGACTTAAGTACAAGAAGACTGACACTCCTTACTGACTATGGTTTGAACCATTCCTCTGACACTAGTTATAAACTCCGATGCTTTACTTCAGGTTTACTGTATCGCTTGGACCTTCTTATTGACGATGAAACACATAAATTGCATCGGAATTAAATAGAAAAGGCACAATGCCGACTTCAGTACAAGAAGACTGACTCTTCTTACTGACTATGATTTGAACCATTCCATTGACACTAGTTATAGATTCCGATGCTTCTCTCCAGGTTTACTGTATCCCTTGGACCTTCTTATTGACGATGAAACACAGAAATTGCATCGGAATTAAATAGAAAATGCACAATGCCGACTTAAGTACAAGAAGACTGACTCTTCTTACTGTCTATGTTTTGAACCATTCCTGTGACACTAGTTATAGATTCCGATGCTTCACTCCAGGTTTACTGTATCCCTTGGACCTTTTTATTGACGATGAAACACAGAAATTGCATCGGAATTAATTACAAAAGGCACAATGTGGTTTGTAAGTACAAGAAGACTGACTCTTCTTACTGTCTATGCTTTGAACCATTCCTGTGACACTAGTTATAAATTCCGATGCTTCACTCCAGGTTTTCTATATCCCTTGGACCATCTTATCGACGATGAAACACAGAAATTGCATCGGAATTAAATAGAAAAGGCACAATGCCGACTTAAGTACAAAAAGACTGACTCTTCTTACTGACTATGTTTTGAACCATTCCATTGACACTAGTTATAGATCCGATGCTTTACTCCAGGTTTACTGTATCCCTTGGACCTTCTTATTGACGATGAAACACAGAAATTGAATCGGAATTAAATAGAAAAGGCACAATGCCGACTTAAGAACAAGAAGACTGACTCTTCTTACTGTCTATGTTTTGAACCATCGCTGTGACACTAGTTATAGATTCCGACGCTTCACTCCTGGTTTACTGTATCCCTTGGTCCTTCTTATTGACGATGAAACACAGAAATTGAATCGGAATTAAATACAAAAGGCACAATGCCGACTTAAGTACAAGAAGACTGACTCTTCATACTGTCTATGTTTTGAACCATCCCTGTGACACTAGTTAATGATTCCGATGCTTCACTCCAGGTTTGCTGTATCCCTTAATCCTTCTTATTGCGATGAAACACAGAAATTGCATCGGAATTAAATACAAAAGGCACAATGCCGAATTAAGTACAAGAAGACTGACTCTTCTTACGGTCTATGCTTTGAACCATTCCTGTGACACTAGTTATAGATTCCGATGCTTCACTCCAGGTTTACTGTATCCCTTGGACTTTCTCATTGAGGATGAAACACAAAAATTGCATCGGAATTAAATACAAAAGGCAAAATGCCGTCTGAAGTACACGAAGACCGACTCTTCTTACTGTCTATGATTTGAACCATTCCTGTGACACTAGTTACAGATTCCGATGCTTCACTCCAGGTTTACTGTATCCCTTGGACCTTCTTATTGACGATGATACACAGAAATTGCATCGGAATTAAATACAAAATGCACAACTCCGACTTAAGCTCAAGAAGACTAACTTTTCTTACTGACTATGTTTTGAACCATTCCTGTGACACTAGTTATGGATTCCGATGCTTCGCTTCAGGTTTACTGTATCCCTCTGACCTTTTTATTGATGATGAAACACAGAAATGGCATCGGAATTAAATACAAAAGGCACAATGCCGAATTAAGTTCAAGAAGACTGACTCTTCTTACTGTCTATTTTTATACCAGTCCTGTGACACTAGTGATAGACTCCGATGCTTCACTCCACGTTTACTGTATCCCTTGGACCTTCTTATTGACGATGAAACACAGAAATTGCATCGGAATCAAATACAAAAGGCACAATGCCGACTGAAGTAAAAGAAGTCTGACTCTTCTTACTGTCTATGATTCGAACCATTCCTGTGACACTAGTTATAGATTCCGATGCTTCACTACAGGTTTACTGTATTGGTTGGACCTTCATATTGACGATGAAACACAGAAATTGCATCAGAATTAGATAGAAAATGCACAATGATGACTTAAGTACAATAAGACTGACTATTCTTACTGACTATGTTTTGAAACATTCCTGTGACACTAGTTATTGATTCCGATGCTTCACTCCAGGTTTACTGTATCCCTTGGACCTTTTTATTGACGATAAAACACCGAAATTGCATCGGAATTAATTACAAAAGGCACAATGCCGACTTAAGGACAAGAAGACTGACTCTTCTTACTGGCTATGTTTTGAACCATACCTGTGACACTAGCTATAGATTCCGATGCTTCACTTCGGGTTTATTGTATCCCTCTGACCTTCTTATTGACGATGAAACACAGAAATTGCATCGGAAGAAAATAGAAAAGGCACAATGTCGACGTAAGAACGAGAAGACTGACTCCTTTTACTGGCTATGTTTTGAACCATTCCTGTGACACTAGCTATAGATTCCGATGCTTCACTTCAGGTTTATTGTATCCCTCTGACCTTCTTATTGACGATGAAACACAGAAATTGCATCGGAATTAAATAGAAAAGGCACAATGTCGACGTAAGTACAAGAAGACTGACTCCTCTTACTGTCTATGTTTTGAACCATTCCTGTGACACTAGTTATAGATTCCGATGCTTCACTCCAGGTTTACTGTATCCCTTGGACCTTCTTATTGACGATGAAACACAGAAATTGAATCGGAATTAAATAGAAAAGGCACAATGCCGACTTAAGAACAAGAAGACTGACTCTTCTTACTGTCTATGATTTGAACCATCGCTGTGACACTAGTTATAGATTCCGATGCTTCACTCCAGGTTTACTGTATCCCTTGGTCCTTCTTATTGACGATGAAACACAGAAATTGCATCGGAATTAAATACAAAAGGCACAAAGCCGACTTAAGTACAAGAAGACTGACTCTTCTTACTGTCTATGCTTTGAACCATCCCTGTGACACTAGTTAATGATTCCGATGCTTCACTCCAGGTTTACTGTATCCCTTGGTCCTTCTTATTGACGATGAAACACAGAAATTGCATCGGAATTAAATACAAAAGGCACAATGCCGACTTAAGTACATGAAGACCGACTCTTCCTACTGACTATGCTTTGAACCATTCCTGTGACACCCGTTATAGATTCCGATGCTTCACTTGAGGTTTACTGTATCCCTTGGACCTTCTTATTGACGGTGATACACAGAAATTGCATCGGAATTAAATACAAAAGGCACAATGCCGAATTAGGTACAAGAAGACTGACTCTTCTTACTGTCTATGCTTTGAAGCATTCCTGTGACACTAGTTATAGATTCCGATGCTTCACTCTAGGTTTACTGTATCCCTTGGACCTTCTTATTGACGATGAAACACAGAAATTGCATCGGAATTAAATGCAAAAGGCACAATGCCGACTTAAGGACAAGAAGACTGACTCTTCTTACTGACTATGCTTTGAACGATTCCTGTGACACTAGTTATAGATCCCGATGCTTCACTTCAGGTTTACTGTATCCCTTGGACATTCTTATTGACGATGAAACACAGAAATTGCATCGGAATTAAATACAAAAGGCACAATGCCGAATTAGGTACAAGAAGACTGACTCTTCTTACTGTCTATGTTTTGAACCATTCCTGTGACACTAGTTATAGATTCCGATGCTTCACTCCAGGTTTACTGTATCCCTTGGACATTCTTATTGACGATGAAACACAGAAATTGCATCGGAATTAAATAGAAAAGGCACTATGCCGACTAAATTACAAGAAGACTGACTCTTCTTACTGACTATGTTTTGAACGATTCCTGTGACACTAGTTATAGATCCCGATGCTTCACTTCAGGTTTACTGTATCCCTTGGACCTTCTCATTGAGGATGAAACACAAAAATTGCATCGGAATTAAATACAAAAGGCAAAATGCCGACTGAAGTACACGAAGACCGACTCTTCTTACTGTCTATGATTTGAACCATTCCTGTGACACTAGTTACAGATTCCGATGCTTCACTCCAGGTTTACTGTATCCCTTGGACCTTCTTATTGACGATGATACACAGAAATTGCATCGGAATTAAATACAAAAGGCACAACTCCGACTTAAGCTCAAGAAGACTGACTCTTCTTACTGACTATGTTTTGAACCATTCCTGTGACTCTAGTTATGGATTCCGATGCTTCCCTTCAGGTTTACTGTATCCCTCTGACCTTTTTATTGATGATGAAACACAGAAATGGCATCGGAATTAAATACAAAAGGCACAATGTCGACGTAAGTACAAGAAGACTGACTCCTCTTACTGTCTATGTTTTGAACCATTCCTGTGACACTAGTTATAGATTCCGATGCTTCACTCCAGGTTTACTGTATCCCTTGGACATTCTTATTGACGATGAAACACAGAAATTGCATCGGAATTAAATACAAAAGGCACAATGCCGACTTAAGTACAAGAAGACTGACTCTTCTGACTGTCTATGCTTTGAACCATTCCTGTGACACTAGTTATAGATTCCGATGCTTCACTCCTGGTCTGCTGTATCCCTTGGCCCTTCTTATTGACGATGAAACACAGAAATTGCATCGGAATGAAATACAAAAGGCACAATGCCGACTTAAGTACAAGAAGACTGGCTCTCCTTACTGACTATGTTTTGAACCATTCCTGTGACACTAGTTATAAATTCCGAAGCTTCACTTCAGGTTTACTGTATCCCTTGGACCTTCTTATTGACGATGAAACACAGAAAATGCATCGGAATTAAATACAAAAGGCACAATGCCGACTTAAGTACATGAAGACCGACTCTTCCTACTGACTATGCTTTGAACCATTCCTGTGACACCCGTTATAGATTCCGATGCTTCACTTGAGGTTTACTGTATCCCTTGGACCTTCTTATTGACGATGAAACACAGAAAATGCATCGGAATTAAATACAAAAGGCACAATGCCGACTTAAGTACAAGAAGACCGACTCATCCTACAGACTATGTTTTGAACCATTCCTGTGACACCCGTTATAGATTCCGACCCTTCACTTGATGTTTACTGTATCTCTTGGAACTTCTTATTGACGATGAACCACAGAAATTGTATTGGAATTAAATACTAAAGGCACAATGACGAATTAAGTACAAGAAGACTGACTCTTCTTACTGTATATGTTTTGAACCATTACTGTGACACTAGTTACAGATCCCGATGCTTCACTCCAGGTTTACTGTATCCCTTGGACCTTCTTACTGACGAAAAAACACAGAAATTGCATCGGAATTAATTACAAAAGGCACAATGCCGACTTAAGGACAAGAAGACTGACTCTTCTTACTGGCTATGTTTTGAACCATTCCTGTGACACTAGCTATAGATTCCGATGCTTCACTTCAGGTTTATTGTATCCCTCTGACCTTCTTATTGACGATGAAACACAGAAATTGCATCGGAATTAAATAGAAAAGGCACAATGTCGACGTAAGTACAAGAAGACTGACTCTTCTAACTGTCTATGTTTTGAACCACTCCTGTGACACTAGTTATAGATTCCGATGCTTCACTCCAGGTTTACTATATCCCTTGGACGTTCTTATTGACGATGAAACACAGAAATTGCATCGGAATTAAATACAAAAGGCACAATGCCGACTTAAGGACAAGAAGACTGACTCTTCTTACTGACTTTGTTGAGAACCATTCCTGTGACACTAGTTATAGATTCCGTTGCGTCACTCCAGGTTTACTGTATCCCTTGGACCTTCTTATTAAACAATGAAACACAGAAATTGCATCGGAATTAATTACAAAAGGCACAATGCCGACTTAAGTACAAGAAGACTGACTCTTCGAACTGACTATGTTTTGAACCATTCCTGTGACACTAGCTATAGATTCCGAAGCTTCACTTCAGGTTTACTGTATCCCTTGGAACTTCTTATTGACGATGAAACACAGAAATTGCATCGGAATTAAATACAAAAGGCACAATGCCGACTTAAGGACAAGAAGACTGACTCTTCTTACTGACTTTGTTTTGAACCATTCCTGTGACACTAGTTATAGATTCCGATGCTTCACTTCAGGTTTATTGTATCCCTCTGGCCTTCTTATTGACGATGAAACACAGAAATTGCATGGAATTAAATAGAAAAGGCACAATGTCGACGTAAGTACAAGAAGACTGACTCTTCTTACTGTCTATGCTTTGAACCATTCCTGTGATACTAAATATAGATTCCGATGCTTCACTCCAGGTTTACTATATCCCTTGGACCTTCTTATTGACGATGAATCACAGAAATTGCATCGGAATTAAATAGAAGAGGCACAATGCCGACTTAAGCACAAGAAGACTGACTCTTCTTACTGACTATGTTTTGAACCATTCCATTGACACTAGTTATAGATTCCGATGCTTCACTCCAGGTTTACTGTATCCCTTGGACCTTCTTATTGACGATGAAACACAGAAATTGCATCGGAATTAAATAGAAAATGCACAATGCCGACTTAAGTACAAGAAGACTGATTCTTCTTATTGTCTATGTTTTGAATTATCCCTGTGACACTAGTTATAGATTCCGATGCTTCACTCAAGGTTTACTGTATCCCTTGGTCCTTCTTATTGACGATGAAACACAGAAATTGCATCGGAATTAAATACAAAAGGCACAATGCCGACTTAAGTACAAGAAGACTGACACTCCTTACTGACTATGGTTTGAACCATTCCTCTGACACTTGTTATAAACTCCGATGCTTTACTTCAGGTTTACTGTATCGCTTGGACCTTCTTATTGACGATGAAACACATAAATTGCATCGGAATTAAATAGAATCGGGCACAATGCCGACTTCAGTACAAGAAGACTGACTCTTCTTACTGACTATGATTTGAACCATTCCATTGACACTAGTTATAGATTCCGATGCTTCTCTCCAGGTTTACTGTATCCCTTGGACCTTCTTATTGACGATGAAACACAGAAATTGCATCGGAATTAAATAGAAAATGCACAATGCCGACTTAAGTACAAGAAGACTGACTTTTCTTACTGTCTATGTTTTGAACCATTCCTGTGACACTAGTTATAGATTCCGATGCTTCACTCCAGGTTTACTGTATCCCTTGGACCTGTTTATTGACGATGAAACACAGAAATTGCATCGGAATTAATTACAAAAGGCACAATGTGGTTTGTAAGTACAAGAAGACTGACTCTTCTTACTGTCTATGCTTTGAACCATTCCTGTGACACTAGTTATAAATTCCGATGCTTCACTCCAGGTTTTCTATATCCCTTGGACCTTCTTATCGACGATGAAACACAGAAATTGCATCGGAATTAAATAGAAAAGGCACAATGCCGACTTAAGTACAAAAAGACTGACTCTTCTTACTGACTATGTTTTGAACCATTCCATTGACACTAGTTATAGATCCGATGCTTTACTCCATGATTACTGTATCCCTTGGACCTCCTTATTGACGATGAAACACAGAAATTGAATCGGAATTAAATAGAAAAGGCACAATGCCGACTTAAGAACAAGAAGACTGACTCTTCTTACTGTCTATGTTTTGAACCATCGCTGTGACACTAGTTATAGATTCCGATGCTTCACTCCAGGTTTACTGTATCCCTTTGTCCTTCTTATTGACGATGAAACACAGAAATTGCATCGGAATTAAATACAAAAGGCACAATGCCGACTTAAGTACAAGAAGACTGACTCTTCTTACTGTCTATGTTTTGAACCATCCCTGTGACACTAGTTAATGATTCCGATGCTTCACTCCAGGTTTACTGTATCCCTTAATCCTTCTTATTGCGATGAAACACAGACATTGCATCGGAATTAAATACAAAAGGCACAATGCCGACTTAAGTACAAGAAGACTGACTCTCCTTACTGACTATGTTTTGAACCATTCCCGTGACGCTAGTTATAAATTCCGATGCTTCACTTCAGGTTTACAGTATCCCTTGGACCATCTTATTGACGATGAAACACAGAAAATGCATCAGAATTAAATACAAAAGGCACAATGCCGACTTAAGTACATGAAGAGCGACTCTTCCTACTGACTATGCTTTGAACCATTCCTGTGACTCCCGTTATAGATTCCGATGCTTCACTTGAGGTTTACTGTATCCCTTGGACCTTCTTATTGACGGTGATACACAGAAATTGCATCGGAATTAAATACAAAAGGCACAATGCCGAATTAAGTACAAGAAGACTGACTCTTCTTACTGTCTATGCTTTGAAGCATTCCTGTGACACTAGTTATAGATTCCGACGCTTCACTCCAGGTTTACTGTATCCCTTGGACCTTCTTATTAACGATGAAACACAGAAATTGCATCGGAATTAAATACTAAAGGCACAATTCCGACTTAAGGACAAGAAGACTGACTCTTCTTACTGACTATGTTTTGAACGATTCCTGTGACACTAGTTATAGATCCCGATGCTTCACTTCAGGTTAACTGTATCCCTTGGACATTCTTATTGACGATGAAACACAGAAATTGCATCGGAATTAAATACAAAAGGTACAATGCCGAATTAAGTACAAGAAGACTGACTCTTCTTACTGTCTATGTTTTGAACCATTCCTGTGACACTAGTTATAGATTCCGATGCTTCACTCCAGGTTTACTGTATCCCTTGTACATTCTTATTGACGATGAAACACAGAAATTGCATCGGAATTAAATAGAAAAGGCACTATGCCGACTTAATTACAAGAAGACTGACTCTTCTTACTGACTATGTTTTGAACGATTCCTGTGACACTAGTTATAGATCCCGATGCTTCACTTCAGGTTTACTGTATCCCTTGGACCTTCTCATTGAGGATGAAGCACAAAAATTGCATCGGAATTAAATACAAAAGGCAAAATGCCGACTGAAGTACACGAAGACCGACTCTTCTCACTGTCTATGATTTGAACCATTCCTGTGACACTAGTTACAGATTCCGATGCTTCACTCCAGGTTTACTGTATCCCTTGGACCTTCTTATTGACGATGATACACAGAAATTGCATCGGAATTAAATACAAAAGGCACAACTCCGACTTAAGCTCAAGAAGACTAACTTTTCTTACTGACTATGTTTGAACCATTCCTGTGACACTAGTTATGGATTCCGATGCTTCCCTTCAGGTTTACTGTATCCCTCTGACCTTTTTATTGATGATGAAACACAGAAATGGCATCGGAGTTAAATACAAAAGGCACAATACCGAATTAAGTTCAAGAAGACTGACTCTTCTTACTGTCTATTTTTGAAACAGTCCTGTGACACTAGTGATAGACTCCGATGCTTCACTCCAGGTTTACTGTATCCCTTGGACCTTCTTATTGACGATGAAACATAGAAATTGCATCGGAATTAAATTCAAAAGGCACAATGCCGACTGAAGTAAAAGAAGTCTGACTCTTCTTACTGTCTATGATTCGAACCATTACTGTGACACTAGTTATAGATTCCGATGCTTCACTACAGGTTTACTGTATCGGTTGGACCTTCATATTGACGATGAAACACAGAAATTGCATCAGAATTAGATAGAAAATGCACAATGATGACTTAAGTACAATAAGACTGACTATTCTTACTGACTATGTTTTGAACCATTCCCGTGACACTAGTTATTGATTCCGATGCTTCACTCCAGGTTTACTGTATCTCTTGGACCTTTTTATTGACGATGAAACACCGAAATTGCATCGGAATTAATTACAAAAGGCACAATGCCGACTTAAGGACAAGAAGACTGACTCCTTTTACTGGCTATGTTTTGAACCATTCCTGTGACACTAGCTATAGATTCCGATGCTTCACTTCAGGTTTATTGTATCCCTCTGACCTTCTTATTGACGATGAAACACAGAAATTGCATCGGAATTAAATAGAAAAGGCACAATGTCGACGTAAGTACAAGAAGACTGACTCCTCTTACTGTCTATGTTTTGAACCATTCCTGTGACACTAGTTATAGATTCCGATGCTTCACTCCAGGTTTACTGTATCCCTTGGACATTCTTATTGACGATGAAACACAGAAATTGCATCGGAATTAAATACTAAAGGCACAATGCCGACTTAAGTACAAGAAGACTGACTCTTCTGACTGTCTATGCTTTGAACCATTCCTGTGACATTAGTTATAGATTCCGATGCTTCACTCCAGGTCTACTGTATCCCTTGGCCCTTCTTATTGACGATGAAACACAGAAATTGCATCGGAATGAAATACAAAAGGCACAATGCCGACTTAAGTATAAGAAGACTGGCTCTCCTTACTGACTATGTTTTGAACCATTCCTGTGACACTAGATATAAATTCCGATGCTTCACTTCAGGTTTACTGTATCCCTTGGACCTTCTTATTGACGATGAAACACAGAAAATGCATCGGAATTAAATACAAAACCCACAATGCCGACTTAAGTACAAGAAGACCGAGTCATCCTACAGACTATGTTTTGAACCATTCCTGTGACACCCGTTATAGATTCCGACCCTTCACTTGATGTTTACTGTATCCCTTGGAACTTCTTATTGACGATGAACCACAGAAATTGCATTGGAATTAAATACTAAAGGCACAATGACGAATTAAGTACAAGAAGACTGACTCTTCTTACTGTATATGTTTTGAACCATTACTGTGACACTAGTTACAGATTCCGATGCTTCACTCCAGGTTTACTGTACCCCTTGGACCTTCTTATTGACGATGAAACACAGAAATTGCATCGGAATTATATACAAAAGGCACAATGCCGACTTAAGGACGAGAAGACTGACTCTTCTTACTGACTATGTTTTGAACCATTCCTGTGACACTAGCTATAGATTCCGATGCTTCACTTCAGGTTTACTGTATCCCTCTGACCTTCTTATTGACGATGAAACACAGACATTGCATCGGAATTAAATACAAAAGGCACAATGCCGACTTAAGTACAAGAAGACTGACTCTTCTTACTGTCCATGTTGTGAACCATACCATTGACACTATTTATAGATTCCGATGCTTCACTCCAGGTTTACTGTATCCCTTGGACCTTCTTATTGACGATGAAACACAGAAATTGCATCGGAATCAAATAGAAAAGGCACTATGCCGACTTAAGTACAAGAAGACTGACTCTTCTTACTGACTATGTTTTGAACGATTCCTGTGACACTAGTTACAGATCCCGATGCTTCACTTCAGGTTTACTGCATCCCTTGGACCTTCTCATTGACGATGAAACACAAAAATTGCATCGGAATTAAATACAAAAGGCAAAATGCCAACTGAAGTACACGAAGACCGACTCTTCTTACTGTCTATGATTTGAACCATTCCTGTGACACTAGTAACAGATTCCGATGCTTCACTCCAGGTTTACTGTATCCCTTGGACCTTCTTTTTGACGATGATACATAGAAATTGCATCGGAATTAAATACAAAAGGCACAACGCCGACTTAAGTACAACAAGACTTACTCTTCTTACTGACTATGTTTTGAACCATTCCTGTGACACTAGTTATTGATTCCGATGCTTCACGTCAGGTTTACTGTATCCCTCTGACCTTCTTATTGATGATGAAACACAGAAATTGCATCGGAATTATATACAAAAGGCACAATGCCGACTTAACGACAAGAAGACTGACTCTTCTTACTGACTATGTTTTGAACCATTCCTGTGACACTAGCTATTGATTCCGATGCTTCACTTCAGGTTTATTGTATCCCTCTGACCTTCTTATTGACGATGAAACACAGAAATTGCATCGGAATTAAATAGAAAAGGCACAATGTCGACGTAAGTACAAGAAGACTGACTCTTCTTACTGTGTATGTTTTAAACCACTCCTGTGACTCTAGTTATAGATTCCGATGCTTCACTCCAGGTTTACTACATCCATTGGACGTTCTTATTGACGATGAAACACAAAAATTGCATCGGAATTAAATACAAAAAGCACAATGCCGACATAAGGACAAGAAGACTGACTCTTCTTACTGACTTTGTTGAGAACCATTCCTGTGACACTAGTTATAGATTCCGTTGCGTCACTCCAGGTTTACTGTATCCCTTGGACCTTCTTATTAAACAATGAAACACAGAAATTGCATCGGAATTAATTACAAAAGGCACAATGCCGACTTAAGTACAAGAAGACTGACTATTCTAACTGACTATGTTTTGAACCATTCCTGTGACACTAGCTATACATTCCGAAGCTTCACTTCAGGTTTACTGTATCCCTTGGAACTTCTTATTGACGATGAAACACAGAAATTGCATCGGAATTAAATACAAAAGGCACAATGCCGACTTAAGGACAAGAAGACTGACTCTTCTTACTGACTTTGTTTTGAACCATTCCTGTGACACTAGTTATAGATTCCGATGCTTCACTTCAGGTTTATTGTATCCCTCTGGCCTTCTTATTGACGATGAAACACAGAAATTGCATCGAAATTAAATAGAAAAAGCACAATGTCGACGTAAGTAGAAGAAGACTGACTCTCCTTGCTGTCTATGTTTTGAACCATTCCTGTGATACTAAATATAGATTCCGATGCTTCACTCCAGGTTTACTGTATCCCTCGGACCTTCTTATTGACGATGAAACACAGAAATTGCATCGGAATTAAATAGAAAATGCACAATGCCGACTTAAGTACAAGAAGACTGACTCTTCTTATTGACTATGTTTTGAATTATCCCTGTGACACTAGTTATAGATTCCTATGCTTCACTCCAGGTTTACTGTATTCCTTGGTCCTTCTTATTGACGATGAAACACAGAAAAATGCATCGGAATTAAATACAAAAGGCACAATGCCGACTTAAGTACAAGAAGACTGACACTCCTTACTGACTATGTTTTGAACCATTCCTGTGACACTAGTTATAATCTCCGATGCTTTACTTCAGGTTTACTGTATCGCTTGGACCTTCTTATTGACGATGAAACACATAAATTGCATCGGAATTAAATACAAAAGGCACAATGCCGACTTCAGTACAAGAAGACTGACTCTTCTTACTGACTATGATTTGAACCATTCCATTGACACTAGTTATAGATTCCGATGCTTCTCTCCAGGTTTACTGTATCCCTTGGACCTTCTTATTGACGATGAAACACAGAAATTGCATCGGAATTAAATAGAAAATGCACAATGCCGACTTAAGTACAAGAAGACTGACTCTTCTTACTGTCTATGTTTTGAACCATTCCTGTGACACTAGTTATAGATTCCGATGCTTCACTCCAGGTTTACTGTATCCCTTGGACCTTTTTATTGACGATGAAACACAGAAATTGCATCGGAATTAATTACAAAAGGCACAATGTCGATGTAAGTACAAGAAGACTGACTCTTCTTACTGTCTATGCTTTGAACCATTCCTGTGACACTAGTTATAAATTCCGATGCTTCACTCCAGGTTTTCTATATCCCTTGGACCTTCTTATCGACGATGAAACACAGAAATTGCATCGGAATTAAATAGAAAAGGCACAATGCCGACTTAAGTACAAGAAGACTGGCTCTCCTTACTGACTATGTTTTGAACCATTCCTGTGACTCTAGTTATAAATTCCGATGCTTCACTTCAGGTTTACTGTATCCCTTGGACCTTCTTATTGACGATGAAACACAGAAAATGCATCGGAATTAAATACAAAAGGCACAATGCCGACTTAAGTACAAGAAGACCGACTCATCCTACAGACTATGTTTTGAACCATTCCTGTGACACCCGTTATAAATTCCGACCCTTCACTTGATGTTTACTGTATCCCTTGGAACTTCTTATTGACGATGAACCACAGAAATTGCTTTGGAATTAAATACTAAAGGCACAATGACGAATTAAGTACAAGAAGACTGACTCTTCTTACTGTATATGTTTTGAACCATTACTGTGACACTAGTTACAGATTCCGATGCTTCACTCCAGGTTTACTGTACCCCTTGGACCTTCTTATTGACGATGAAACACAGAAACTGCATCGGAATTATATACAAAAGGCACAATGCCGACTTAAGGACGAGAAGACTGACTCTTCCTACTGACTATGTTTTGAACCATTCCTGTGACACTAGCTATAGATTCCGATGCTTCACTTCAGGTTTACTGTATCCCTCTGACCTTCTTATTGACGATGAAACACAGAAATTGCATCGGAATTAAATACAAAAGGCACAATGCCGACTTAAGTACAAGAAGACTGACTCTTCTTACTGTCTATGTTGTGAACCATACCATTGACACTATTTATAGATTCCGATGCTTCACTCCAGGTTTACTGTATCCCTTGGACCTTCTTATTGACGATGAAACACAGAAATTGCATCGGAATTAAATAGAAAAAGCACTATGCCGACTTAAGTACAAGAAGACTGACTCTTCTTACTGACTATGTTTTGAACGATTCCTGTGACGCTAGTTACAGATCCCGATGCTTCACTTCAGGTTTACTGTATCCCTTGGACCTTCTCATTGACGATGAAACTCAAAAATTGCATCGGAATTAAATACAAAAGGCAAAATGCCAACTGAAGTACACGAAGACCGACTCTTCTTACTGTCTATGATTTGAACTATTCCTGTGACACTAGTTACAGATTCCGATGCTTCACTCGAGGTTTACTGTATCCCTTTGACCTTCGTTTTGACGATGATACATAGAAATTGCATCGGAATTAAATACAAAAATCACAACGCCGACTTAAGTACAACAAGACTTTCTCTTCTTACTGACTATGTTTAGAACCATTCCTGTGACACTAGTTATTGATTCCGATGCTTCACTTCAGGTTTACTGTATCCCTCTGACCTTCTTGTTGATGATGAAACACAGAAATTGCATCGGAATTATATACAAAAGGCACAATGCCGACTTAAGGACAAGAAGACTGACTCTTCTTACTGACTATGTTTTGAACCATTCCTGTGACACTAGCTATAGATTCCGATGCTTCCCTTCAGGTTTACTATATCCCTTGGACGTTCTTATTGATGATGAAACACAAAAATTGCATCGGAATTAAATACAAAAAGCACAATGCCGACTTAAGGACAAGAAGACTGACTCTTCTTACTGACTTTGTTGAGAACCATTCCTGTGACACTAGTTATAGATTCCGTTGCGTCACTCCAGGTTTACTGTATCCCTTGGACCTTCTTATTAAACAATGAAACACAGAAATTGCATCGGAATTAATTTCAAAAGGCACAATGCCGACTTAAGTACAAGAAGACTGACTCTTCTAACAGACTATGTTTTGAACCATTCCTGTGACACTAGCTATAGATTCCGAAGCTTCACTTCAGGTTTACTGTATCCCTTGGAACTTCTTATTGACGATGAAACACAGAAATTGCATCGGAATTAAATACAAAAGGCACAATGCCGACTTAAGGACAAGAAGACTGACTCTTCATACTGACTTTGTTTTGAACCATTCCTGTGACACTAGTTATAGATTCAGATACTTCACTTCAGGTTTATTGTATCCCTCTGGCCTTCTTATTGACGATGAAACACAGAAATTGCATCGAAATTAAATAGAAAAGGCACAATGTCGACGTAAGTACAAGAAGACTGACTCTCCTTACTGTCTATGTTTTGAACCATTCCTGTGATACTAAATATAGATTCCGACGCTTCACTCCAGGTTTACTGTATCCCTCGGACCTTCTTATTGACGATGAAACACAGAAATTGCATCGGAATTAAATAGAAAATGCACAATGCCGACTTAAGTACAAGAAGACTGACTCTTCTTATTGACTATGTTTTGAATTATCCCTGTGACACTAGTTATAGATTCCGATGCTTCACTCCAGGTTTACTGTATCCCTTGGTCCTTCTTATTGACGATGAAACACAGAAATTGCATCGGAATTAAATACAAAAGGCACAATGCCATCTTAAGTACAAGAAGACTGACTCTTCTTACTGACTATGATTTGAACCATTCCATTGACACTAGTTATAGATTCCGATGCTTCACTCCAGGTTTACTGAATCCCTTGGACCTTTTTATTGACGATGAAACACAGAAATTGCATCGGAATTAAATACAAAAGGCACAATGCCATCTTAAGTACAAGAAGACTGACTCTTCTTACTGACTATGATTTGAACCATTCCTGTGACACTAGTTATAAACTCCGATTGCTTTACTTCAGGTTTACTGTATCGCTTGGACCTTCTTATTGACGATGAAACACATAAATTGCATCGGAATTAAATACAAAAGGCACAATGCGACTTCAGTACAAGAAGACTGACTCTTCTTACTGACTATGATTTGAACCATTCCATTGACACTAGTTATAGATTCCGATGCTTCTCTCCAGGTTTACTGTATCCCTTGGACCCTTCTTATTGACGATGAAACACAGAAATTGCATCGGAATTAAATATAAAATGCACAATGCCGACTTAAGTACAAGAAGACTGACTCTTCTTACTGTCTATGTTTTGAACCATTCCTGTGACACTAGTTATAGATTCCGATGCTTCACTCCAGGTTTACTGAATCCCTTGGACCTTTTTACTGACGATGAAACACAGAAATTGCATCGGAATTAATTACAAAAGGCACAATGTCGATGTAAGTACAAGAAGACTGACTCTTCTTACTGCCTATGCTTTGAACCATTCCTGTGACACTAGTTATAAATTCCGATGCTTCACTCCAGGTTTTCTATATCCCTTGGACCTTCTTATCGACGATGAAACACAGAAATTGCATCGGAATTAAATAGAAAAGGCACAATGCCGACTTAAGTACAAAAAGACTGACTCTTCTTACTGACCATGTTTTGAACCATTCCATTGACACTAGTTATAGATCCGATGCTTTACTCCAGGTTTACTGTATTCCTTGGACCTTCTTATTGACGATTGAAACACAGAAATTGAATCGGAATTAAATAGAAAAGGCACAATGCCGACTTAAGAACAAGAAGACTGACTCTTCTTACTGTCTATGTTTTGAACCATCGCTGTGACACTAGTTATAGATTCCGATGCTTCACTCCAGGTTTACTGTATCCCTTGGTCCTTCTTATTGACGATGAAACACAGAAATTGCATCGGAATTAAATACAAAAGGCACAATGCCGACTTAAGTACAAGAAGACTGACACTTCTTACTGTCTATGTTTTGAACCATCCCTGTGACACTAGTTAATGATTCGATGCTTCACTCCAGGTTTACTGTATCCCTTAATCCTTCTTATTGCGATGAAACACAGAAATTGCATCGGAATTAAATACAAAAGGCACAATGGAGACTTAAGTACAAGAAGACTGACTCTCCTTACTGACTATGTTTTGAACCATTCCTGTGACGCTAGTTATAAATTCCGATGCTTCACTTCAGGTTTACAGTATCCCTTGGACCATCTTATTGACGATGAAACACAGAAAATGCATCAGAATTAAATACAAAAGGCACAATGCCGACTTAAGTACATGAAGACCGACTCTTCCTACTGACCTATGCTTTGAACCATTCCTGTGACACCCGTTATAGATTCCGATGCTTCACTTGAGGTTTACTGTATCCCTTGGACCTTCTTATTGACGATGATACACAGAAATTGCATCGGAATTAAATACAAAAGGCACAATGCCGAATTAAGTACAAGAAGACTGACTCTTCTTACTGTGTATGCTTTGAAGCATTCCTGTGACACTAGTTATAGATTCCGAAGCTTCACTCCAGGTTTACTGTATCCCTTGGACCTTCTTATTGACGATGAAACAAAGAAATTGCATCGGAATTAAATACAAAAGGCACAATGCCGACTTAAGGACAAGAAGACTGACTCTTCTTACTGACTATGTTTGAACCATTCCTGTGACACTAGCTATAGATTCCGAAGCTTCACTTCTGGTTTACTGTATACCTCTGATCTTCTTATTGACGATGAAACACAGAAATTGCAACGGAATTAAATACAAAAGGCACAATGCCGTCTTAAGCAGAAGAAGTCTGACTCTTCTTACTGTCTATGATTTGAACCATTCCAGTGACATAAGTTACAGATTCCGATGCTTCACTCCAGGTTTACTGTATCCCTTGGTCCTTCTTATTGACGATGAAACACAGAAATTGCATCGGAAATAAATACAAAAAGCACAATGCTGACTTAAGTACAAGAAGACTGAACACTCCTTACGGACCTATGTTTTGAACCATTCCTGTGACACTAGTTATAAACTCCGATGCTTCACTTCAGGTTTACTGTATCGCTTGGACTCTTCTTATTGACGATGAAACACAAAATTGCATCGGAATTAAATACAAAAGGCACAATGCCGTCTTAAGTACAAGAAGACTGACTCTCCTTACTGACTATGTTTTGAACCATTCCTGTGACACTAGTTTAGATTCCGATGCTTCACTCCAGGTTTACTGTATCCCTTGGACCTTCTTATTGACGTTGAAACACAGAAATTGCTCGGAATTAAATAGAAAAGGCACTATGCCGACTTAAGTACAAGAAGACTGACTCTTCTTACTGACTATGTTTTGAACGATTCCTGTGACACTAGTTTATAGATCTCGATGCTTCACTTCAGGTTTTCTGTATCCCTTGGACCTTCTCATTGACGATGAAACACAAAAATTGCATCGGAATTAAATACAAAAGGCAAAATGCCGACTGAAGTACACGAAGACTGACTCTTCTTACTGTCTATGATTTGAACCATTCCTGTGACACTAGTTACAGATTCCGATGCTTCACTCCTGGTTTACTGTATCCCTTGGACCTTCTTATTGACGAAGAAACACAGAAATTGAATCGGAATTAAATACAAAAGGCACAATGCCGACCTAAGTAAAAGAAGTCTGACTCTTCTTACTGTCTATGATTTGAACCATTCCTGTGACACCTAGTTACAGATTCCGATGCTTCACTCCAGGTTTACTGTATCGGTTGGACCTTCATATTGACGATGAAACACAGAAATTGCTTCAGAATTAAATAGAAAATGCACAATGATGACTTAAGTACAATAAGACTGACTATTCTTACTGACTGTGTTTGAACCATTCCTGTGACACTAGTTATAGATACCGATTGCTTCACTCAAGATTTACTGTATCCTTGGACCTTCTTATTGATGATGAAACACAGAAATTGCACCGGAATTAAATACAAAAGGCAACAATGGCTACTTAAGGACAAGAAGACTGACACTTCTTACTGACTTTGTTTTGAACCATTCCTGTGACACTAGTTATAGATTCGATGCTTCACTTCAGGTTTCTTGTATCCCTCTGACGTTCTAACTGACGATGAAACACAGAAATTGCATCGGAATTAAATAGAAAAGGCACAATGCCGACTTAAGTACAAGAAGACTGACTCTTCTTACTGACTATGTTTTTGAACCATTCCTGTGACACTAGTTATAGATTCCGATGCTTCACTTCAGGATTACTGTATCCCTCTGACCTTCTTATTGACGATGAAACACAGAAATTGCATCGGAATTAAATAGAAAAGGCACAATGCCGACTTAAGTACAAGATGATTGACTCTTCTTACAGTCTATGTTTTGAACCATCCCTGTGACACTAGTTATAGATTCCGATGCTTCACTCAAGGTTTACTGTATCCCTTGGTCCTTCTTATTGACGACGAAGCACAGAAATTGCATCGGAATTAATTACAAAAGGCCACAATGCCGTCTTACGTACAAGAAGACTGACTCTCCTTACTGACTATGTTTTGAACCATTCCTGTGACACTAGTTATCAATTCCGATGCTTCACTTTAGGTTTACTGTATCCCTTAGACCTTCTTATTGACGACGAACTACAGAAAATGCATCGGAATTAAATAGAAAAGGCACAATGCCGACTTAAGTACATGAAGACCGACTCTTCCTACTGACTATGTTTTGAACATTCCTGTGACACCCGTAATACATTCCGATGCTTCACTTGAGGTTTACTGTATCCCTTGGACCTTCTTATTGACGATGAAACACAGAAATTGCATCGGAATCAAATACAAAAGGCACAATGCCGAATTAAGTACAAGAAGACTGACTCTTCTTACTCTCTATGTTCTGAACCATTCCTGTGACACTAGTTATAGATTCCGATGCTGCTCTCCAGGATTACTGTATCCCTTGGACCTTCTTAATGACGAAGAAACACAGAAATTGCATCGGAATTAAATACAAAAGGCCCAATGCCGATTTAAGTACAAGAAGACTGACTCTTCTTACTGTCTATGTTTTGAACCATACCATTGACACTAGTTATAGATTCTGACGCTTCACTCCAGGTTTACTGTATCCCTTGGACCTTCTTA
This sequence comes from Schistocerca piceifrons, assembly GCF_021461385.2. Taxonomy (NCBI): domain Eukaryota; kingdom Metazoa; phylum Arthropoda; class Insecta; order Orthoptera; family Acrididae; genus Schistocerca; species Schistocerca piceifrons. Next base: position 63,812 of record NW_025727971.1, on the reverse strand, counting down.
TTGACGTTGAAACACAGAAATTTGCTCGGAATTAAATAGAAACCTACTATGCCGACTTAAGTACAAGAAGACTGACTCTTCTTACTGACTATGTTTTGAACGATTCCTGTGACACTAGTTATAGATCTCGATGCTTCACTTCAGGTTTTCTGTATCCCTTGGACCTTCTCATTGACGATGAAACACAAAAATTGCATCGGAATTAAATACAAAAGGCAAATGCCGACTGAAGTACACGAAGACTGACTCTTCTTACTGTCTATGATATGAACCATTCCTGTGACACTAGTTACAGATTCCGATGCTTCACTCCAGGTTTTACTGTATCCTTGGACCTTCTTATTGACGAAGAAACGCAGAAATTGCATCGGAATTAAATACAAAAGGCACAATGCCGACCTAAGTAAAGAAGTCTGACTCTTCTTACTGTCTATGATTTGAACCGTTCCTGTGACACTAGTTATAGATTCCGATGCTTCACTCCAGGTTTACTGTATCGGTTGGACCTTCATATTGACGATGAAACACAGAAATTGCTTCAGAATTAAATAGAAAATGCACAACGATGACTTAAGTACAATGAGACTGACTATTCTTACTGACTGTGTTTGAACCATTCCTGTGACACTAGTTATAGATACCGATGCTTCACTCAAGATTTACTGTATCCCTTGGACCTTCTTGTTGACGATGAAACACAGAAATTGCAGCGGAATTAATTACAAAAGGAACAATGCCGACTTAAGGACAAGAAGACTGACTCTTCTTACTGACTATGTTTTGATCCATTCCTGTGACACTAGTTTTGGATTGCGATGCTTCACTTCAGGTTTATTGTATCCCTCTAACCTTCTTATTGACGATGAACCACAGAAATTGCATCGGAATTAAATAGAAAAGGCTCAATGTCGACGTAAGTACAAGAAGACTGACTCTTCTTACTGTCTATGTTTTGAACCATTCCTGTGACACTAGTCATAGATTCCGATGCTTCACTCCAGGTTTACTATATCCCTTGGACCTTCTTATTGACGATGAAACACAGAAATTGCATCGGAATTAAAAGGAAAAGGCACAATGCCGACTAGAGTACAAGAAGACTGACTCTTCTTAGTGACTATGTTTTGAACCACTCCATTGACACTAGTTATAGATTCCGATGCTTCACTCCAGGTTTACTGTATCCCTTGGACCTTCTTATTGACGATGAGACACAGAAATTGCATCGGAATTAAATAGAAAAGGCACAATGCCGACTTAAGTACAAGAAGACTGACTCTTCATACTGACTATGTTTTGAACCATTCCTGTGACACTAGTTATAGATCCGATGCTTCACTTCAGGTTTACTGTATACCTTGGACCTTCTTGTTGACGATGAATTACAGAAATTGCATCGGAATTAAATACAAAAGGCACAATGCCGACTTAAGGTCAAGAAGACTGACTCTTCTTACTGACTTTGTTTTGAACCATTCCTGTGACACTAGTTATGGATTCCGATCCTTCACTTCAGGTTTATTGTATCCCTCTGACCTTCTTATTGACGATGAAGCACAGAAATTGCATCGGAAGTAAATAGAAAAGGCACAATGTCGACGTAAGTACAAGAAGACTGAATCACCGTACTGACTATGTTTTGAACCATTCCTGTGACACTAGTAACAGATTCCGATGCTTCACTCCAGGTTTACTATATCCCTTGGACCTTCTTATTGACGATGAAACACAGAAATTGCATCGGAATTAAATACAAAATCCACAAAGCAGAATTAAGAACAAGAAGACTGACTCTTCTTACTGTCTATGATTTGAACCATTCCTGTGACACTAGTTATAGATTCCGATGCTTCACTCCAGGTTTACTGTATCGGTTGGACCTTCATATTGACGATGAAACACAGACATTGCTTCAGAATTAAATAGAAAATGCACAATGATGAATTAAGTACAATAAGACTGACTATTCTTACTGACTGTGTTTGAACCATTCCTGTGACACTAGTTATAGATTCCGATGCTTCACTTCAGGTTTATTGTATCCCTCTGACGTTCTTACTGACGATGAAACACAGAAATTGCATCGGAATTAAATACAAAAGGCACAATGCCGACTTAAGTACAAGAAGACTGACTCTTCTTACTGTCTATGTTTTGAACCATTCCTGTGACACTAGTTACAGGTTCCGATGCTTCACTTCAGGATTACTGTATCCCTCTGACCTTCTTATTGACAATGAAACACAGAAATTGCATCGGAATTAAAAAGAAAAGGCACAATGCCGACTTAAGTACAAGAAGATTGACTCTTCTTACAGTCTATGTTTTGAACCATCCCTGTGACACTAGTTATAGATTCAGATGCTTCACTCCAGGTTTACTGTATCCCTTGGTCCTTCTTATTGACGACGAAGCACAGAAATTGCATCGGAATTAATTACAAAAGGCACAATGCCGTCTTAAGTACAAGAAGACTGACTCTCCTTACTGACTATGTTTTGAACCATTCCTGTGACACTAGTTATCAATTCCGATGCTTCACTTCAGGTTTACTGTATCCCTTAGACCTTCTTATTGACGACGAAACACAGAAAATGCATCGGAATTAAATAGAAAATTCACAATGCCGACTTAAGTACATGAAGACCGACTCTTCCTACTGACTATGTTTTGAACCATTCCTGTGACACCCGTAATACATTCCGATGCTTCACTTAAGGTTTACTGTATCCCTTGGACCTTCTTATTGACGATGAAACACAGAAATTGCATCGGAATCAAATACAAAAGGCACAATGCCGAATTAAGTACAAGAAGACTGACTCTTCTTACTCTCTATGTTCTGAACCATTCCTGTGACACTAGTTATAGATTCCGATGCTGCTCTCCAGGATTACTGTATCCCTTGGACCTTCTTAATGACGAAGAAACACAGAAATTGCATCGGAATTAAATACAAAAGGCCCAATGCCGATTTAAGTACAAGAAGACTGACTCTTCTTACTGTCTATGTTTTGAACCATACCATTGACACTAGTTATAGATTCCGACGCTTCACTCCAGGTTTACTGTATCCCTTGGACCTTCTTATTGACGTTGAAACACAGAAATTGCTCGGAATTAAATAGAAACCTACTATGCCGACTTAAGTACAAGGAGACTGACTCTTCTTACTGACTATGTTTTGAACGATTCCTGTGACACTAGTTATAGATCTCGATGCTTCACTTCAGGTTTTCTGTATCCCTTGGACCTTCTCATTGACGATGAAACACAAAAATTGCATCGGAATTAAATACAAAAGGCAAAATGCCGACTGAAGTACACGAAGACTGACTCTTCTTACTGTCTATGATATGAACCATTCCTGTGACACTAGTTACAGATTCCGATGCTTCACTCCAGGTTTACTGTATCCCTTGGACCTTCTTATTGACGAAGAAACGCAGAAATTGCATCGGAATTAAATACAAAAGGCACAATGCCGACTTAAGGACAAGAAGACTGACTCTTCTTACTGACTTTGTTTTGAACCATTCCTGTGGCACTAGTTATAGATTCCGATGCTTCACTTCAGGTTTATTGTATCCCTCTGGCCTTCTTATTGACGATGAAACACAGAAATTGCATCGAAATTAAATAGAAAAGGCACAATGTCGACGTAAGTAGAAGAAGACTGACTCTCCTTGCTGTCTATGTTTTGAACCATTCCTGTGATACTAAATATAGATTCCGATGCTTCACTCCAGGTTTACTGTATCCCTCGGACCTTCTTATTGACGATGAAACACAGAAATTGCATCGGAATTAAATAGAAAATGCTCAATGCCGACTTAAGTACAATGAGACTGACTATTCTTACTGACTGTGTTTGAACCATTCCTGTGACACTAGTTATAGATACCGATGCTTCACTCAAGATTTACTGTATCCCTTGGACCTTCTTGTTGACGATGAAACACAGAAATTGCAGCGGAATTAATTACAAAAGGCACAATGCCGACTTAAGGACAAGAAGACTGACTCTTCTTACTGACTATGTTTTGATCCATTCCTGTGACACTAGTTTTGGATTGCGATGCTTCACTTCAGGTTTATTGTATCCCTCTAACCTTCTTATTGACGATGAACCACAGAAATTGCATCGGAATTAAATAGAAAAGGCTCAATGTCGACGTAAGTACAAGAAGACTGACTCTTCTTACTGTCTATGTTTTGAACCATTCCTGTGACACTAGTCATAGATTCCGATGCTTCACTCCAGGTTTACTATATCCCTTGGACCTTCTTATTGACGATGAAACACAGAAATTGCATCGGAATTAAAAGGAAAAGGCACAATGCCGACTAGAGTACAAGAAGACTGACTCTTCTTAGTGACTATGTTTTGAACCACTCCATTGACACTAGTTATAGATTCCGATGCTTCACTCCAGGTTTACTGTATCCCTTGGACCTTCTTATTGACGATGAGACACAGAAATTGCATCGGAATTAAATAGAAAAGGCACAATGCCGACTTAAGTACAAGAAGACTGACTCTTCATACTGACTATGTTTTGAACCATTCCTGTGTCACTAGTTATAGATCCGATGCTTCACTTCAGGTTTACTGTATACCTTGGACCTTCTTGTTGACGATGAATTACAGAAATTGCATCGGAATTAAATACAAAAGGCACAATGCCGACTTAAGGTCAAGAAGACTGACTCTTCTTACTGACTTTGTTTTGAACCATTCCTGTGACACTAGTTATGGATTCCGATCCTTCACTTCAGGTTTATTGTATCCCTCTGACCTTCTTATTGACGATGAAGCACAGAAATTGCATCGGAAGTAAATAGAAAAGGCACAATGTCGACGTAAGTACAAGAAGACTGAATCACCGTACTGACTATGTTTTGAACCATTCCTGTGACACTAGTAACAGATTCCGATGCTTCACTCCAGGTTTACTATATCCCTTGGACCTTCTTATTGACGATGAAACACAGAAATTGCATCGGAATTAAAAATCCACAAAGCAGAATTAAGAACAAGAAGACTGACTCTTCTTACTGTCTATGATTTGAACCATTCCTGTGACACTAGTTATAGATTCCGATGCTTCACTCCAGGTTTACTGTATCGGTTGGACCTTCATATTGACGATGAAACACAGACATTGCTTCAGAATTAAATAGAAAATGCACAATGATGAATTAAGTACAATAAGACTGACTACTCTTACTGACTGTGTTTGAACCATTCCTGTGACACTAGTTATAGATTCCGATGCTTCACTTCAGGTTTATTGTATCCCTCTGACGTTCTTACTGACGATGAAACACAGAAATTGCATCGGAATTAAATAGAAAAGGCACAATGCCGACTTAAGTACAAGAAGACTGACTCTTCTTACTGACGATGTTTTGAACCATTCCTGTGACACTAGTTATAGATTCCGATGCTTCACTTCAGGATTACTGTATCCCTCTGACCTTCTTATTGACAATGAAACACAGAAATTGCATCGGAATTAAATAGAAAAGGCACAATGCCGACTTAAGTACAAGAAGATTGACTCTTCTTACAGTCTATGTTTTGAACCATCCCTGTGACACTAGTTATAGATTCAGATGCTTCACTCCAGGTTTACTGTATCCCTTGGTCCTTCTTATTGACGACGAAGCACAGAAATTGCATCGGAATTAATTACAAAAGGCACAATGCCGTCTTAAGTACAAGAAGACTGACTCTCCTTACTGACTATGTTTTGAACCATTCCTGTGACACTAGTTATCAATTCCGATGCTTCACTTCAGGTTTACTGTATCCCTTAGACCTTCTTATTGACGACGAAACACAGAAAATGCATCGGAATTAAATAGAAAAGGCACAATGCCACTTAAGTACATGAAGACCGACTCTTCCTACTGACTATGTTTTGAACCATTCCTGTGACACCCGTAATACATTCCGATGCTTCACTTAAGGTTTACTGTATCCCTTGGACCTTCTTATTGACGATGAAACACAGAAATTGCATCGGAATCAAATACAAAAGGCACAATGCCGAATTAAGTACAAGAAGACTGACTCTTCTTACTCTCTATGTTCTGAACCATTCCTGTGACACTAGTTATAGATTCCGATGCTGCTCTCCAGGATTACTGTATCCCTTGGACCTTCTTAATGACGAAGAAACACAGAAATTGCATCGGAATTAAATACAAAAGGCCCAATGCCGATTTAAGTACAAGAAGACTGACTCTTCTTACTGTCTATGTTTTGAACCATACCATTGACACTAGTTATAGATTCCGACGCTTCACTCCAGGTTTACTGTATCCCTTGGACCTTCTTATTGACGTTGAAACACAGAAATTGCTCGGAATTAAATAGAAACCTACTATGCCGACTTAAGTACAAGGAGACTGACTCTTCTTACTGACTATGTTTTGAACGATTCCTGTGACACTAGTTATAGATCTCGATGCTTCACTTCAGGTTTTCTGTATCCCTTGGACCTTCTCATTGACGATGAAACACAAAAATTGCATCGGAATTAAATACAAAAGGCAAAATGCCGACTGAAGTACACGAAGACTGACTCTTCTTACTGTCTATGATATGAACCATTCCTGTGACACTAGTTACAGATTCCGATGCTTCACTCCAGGTTTACTGTATCCCTTGGACCTTCTTATTGACGAAGAAACGCAGAAATTGCATCGGAATTAAATACAAAAGGCACAATGCCGACCTAAGTAAAAGAAGTCTGACTCTTCTTACTGTCTATGATTTGAACCGTTCCTGTGACACTAGTTATAGATTCCGATGCTTCACTCCAGGTTTACTGTATCGGTTGGACCTTCATATTGACGATGAAACACAGAAATTGCATCGGAATTATATACAAAAGGCACAATGCCGACATAAGGACGAGAAGACTGACTCTTCCTACTGACTATGTTTTGAACCATTCCTGTGACACTAGCTATAGATTCCGTTGCGTCACTCCAGGTTTTCTGTATCCCTTGGACCTTCTTATTAAACAATGAAACACAGAAATTGCATCGGAATTAATTACAAAAGGCACAATGCCGACTTAAGTACAAGAAGACTGACTCTTCTAACTGACTATGTTTTGAACCATTCCTGTGACACTAGCTATAGATTCCGAAGCTTCACTTCAGGTTTACTGTATCCCTTGGAACTTCTTATTGACGATGAAACACAGAAATTGCATCGGAATTAAATACAAAAGGCACAATGCCGACTTAAGGACAAGAAGACTGACTCTTCTTACTGACTTTGTTTTGAACCATTCCTGTGGCACTAGTTATAGATTCCGATGCTTCACTTCAGGTTTATTGTATCCCTCAGGCCTTCTTATTGACGATGAAACACAGAAATTGCATCGAAATTAAATAGAAAAGGCACAATGTCGACGTAAGTAGAAGAAGACTGACTCTCCTTGCTGTCTATGTTTTGAACCATTCCTGTGATACTAAATATAGATTCCGATGCTTCACTCCAGGTTTACTGTATCCCTCGGACCTTCTTATTGACGATGAAACACAGAAATTGCATCGGAATTAAATAGAAAATGCTCAATGCCGACTTAAGTACAAGAAGACTGACTCTTCTTATTGACTATGTTTTGAATTATCCCTGTGACACTAGTTATAGATTCCGATGCTTCACTCCAGGTTTACTTTATCCCTTGGTCCTTCTTATTGACGATGAAACACAGAAATTGCATCGGAATTAAATACAAAAGGCACAATGCCGACTTAAGTACAAGAAGACTGACACTCCTTACTGACTATGCTTTGAACCATTCCTGTGACACTAGTTATAATCTCCGATGCTTTACTTCAGGTTTACTGTATCGCTTGGACCTTCTTATTGACGATGAAACACATAAATTGCATCGGAATTAAATAGAAAAGGCACAATGCCGACTTCAGTACAAGAAGACTGACTCTTCTTACTGACTATGATTTGAACCATTCCATTGACACTAGTTATAGATTCCGATGCTTCTCTCCAGGTTTACTGTATCCCTTGGACCTTCTTATTGACGATGAAACACAGAAATTGCATCGGAATTAAATAGAAAATGCACAATGCCGACTTAAGTACAAGAAGACTGACTCTTCTTACTGTCTATGTTTTGAACCATTCCTGTGACACTAGTTATAGATTCCGATGCTTCACTCCAGGTTTACTGTATCCCTTGGACCTTTTTATTGACGATGAAACACAGAAATTGCATCGGAATTAATTACAAAAGGCACAATGTCGATGTAAGTACAAGAAGACTGACTCTTCTTACTGTCTATGCTTTGAACCATTCCTGTGACACTAGTTATAAATTCCGATGCTTCACTCCAGGTTTTCTATATCCCTTGGACCTTCTTATCGACGATGAAACACAGAAATTGCATCGGAATTAAATAGAAAAGGCACAATGCCGACTTAAGTACAAGAAGACTGGCTCTCCTTACTAACTATGTTTTGAACCATTCCTGTGACACTAGTTATAAATTCCGATGCTTCACTTCAGGTTTACTGTATCCCTTGGACCTTCTTATTGACGATGAAACACAGAAAATGCATCGGAATTAAATACAAAAGGCACAATGCCGACTTAAGTACAAGAAGACCGACTCATCCTACAGACTATGTTTTGAACCATTCCTGTGACACCCGTTATAGATTCCGACCCTTCACTTGATGTTTACTGTATCCCTTGGAACTTCTTATTGACGATGAAACACAGATATTGCATTGGAATTAAATACTAAAGGCACAATGACGAATTAAGTACAAGAAGACTGACTCTTCTTACTGTATATGTTTTGAACCATTACTGTGACACTAGTTACAGATTCCGATGCTTCACTCCAGGTTTACTGTACCCCTTGGACTTTCTTATTGACGATGAAACACAGAAATTGCATCGGAATTATATACAAAAGGCACAATGCCGACTTAAGGACGAGAAGACTGACTCTTCCTACTGACTATGTTTTGAACCATTCCTGTGACACTAGCTATAGATTCCGATGCTTCACTTCAGGTTTACTGTATCCCTCTGACCTTCTTATTGACGATGAAACACAGAAATTGCATCGGAATTAAACACAAAAGGCACAATGCCGACTTAAGTACAAGAAGACTGACTCTTCTTACTGTCTATGTTGTGAACCATACCATTGACACTATTTATAGATTCCGATGCTTCACTCCAGGTTTACTGTATCCCTTGGACCTTCTTATTGACGATGAAACACAGAAATTGCATCGGAATTAAATAGAAAAGGCACTATGCCGACTTAAGTACAAGAAGACTGACTCTTCTTACTGACTATGTTTTGAACGATTCCTGTGACACTAGTTACAGATCCCGATGCTTCACTTCAGGTTTACTGTATCCCTTGGACCTTCTCATTGACGATGAAACACAAAAATTGCATCGGAATTAAATGCAAAAGGCAAAATGCCAACTGAAGTACACGAAGACCGACTCTTCTTACTGTCTATGATTTGAACCATTCCTGTGACACTAGTTACAGATTCCGATGCTTCACTCGAGGTTTACTGTATCCCTTGGACCTTCTTTTTGACGATGATACATAGAAATTGCATCGGAATTAAATACAAAAATCACAACGCCGACTTAAGTACAACATGACTTACTCTTCTTACTGACTATGTTTAGAACCATTCCTGTGACACTAGTTATTGATTCCGATGCTTCACTTCAGGTTTACTGTATCCCTCTGACCTTCTTATTGATGATGAAACACAGAAATTGCATCGGAATTATATACAAAAGGCACAATGCCGACTTAAGGACAAGAAGACTGACTCTTCTTACTGACTATGTTTTGAACCATTCCTGTGACACTAGCTATAGATTCCGATGCTTCACTTCAGGTTTATTGTATCCCTCTGACCTTCTTATTGACGATGAAACACAGAAATTGCATCGGAATTAAATAGAAAAGGCACAATGTCGACGTAAGTACAAGAAGACTGACTCTTCTTACTGTCTATGTTTTGAACCACTCCTGTGACACTAGTTATAGATTCCGATGCTTCACTCCAGGTTTACTATATCCCTTGGACGTTCTTATTGACGATGAAACACAAAAATTGCATCGGAATTAAATACAAAAAGCACAATGCCGTCTTAAGGACAAGGAGACTGACTCTTCTTACTGACTTTGTTGAGAACCATTCCTGTGACACTAGTTATAGATTCCGTTGCGTCACTCCAGGTTTACTGTATCCCTTGGACCTTCTTATTAAACAATGAAACACAGAAATTGCATCGGAATTAATTACAAAAGGCACAATGCCGACTTAAGTACAAGAAGACTGACTCTTCTAACTGACTATGTTTTGAACCATTCCTGTGACACTAGCTATAGATTCCGAAGCTTCACTTCAGGTTTACTGTATCCCTTGGAACTTCTTATTGACGATGAAACACAGAAATTGCATCGGAATTAAATACAAAAGGCACAATGCCGACTTAAGGACAAGAAGACTGACTCTTCTTACTGACTTTGTTTTGAACCATTCCTGTGACACTAGTTATAGATTCAGATACTTCACTTCAGGTTTATTGTATCCCTCTGGCCTTCTTATTGACGATGAAACACAGAAATTGCATCGAAATTAAATAGAAAAGGCACAATGTCGACGTAAGTACAAGAAGACTGACTCTCCTTACTGTCTATGTTTTGAACCATTCCTGTGATACTAAATATAGATTCCGATGCTTCACTCCAGGTTTACTGTATCCCTCGGACCTTCTTATTGACGATGAAACACAGAAATTGCATCGGAATTAAATAGAAAATGCACAGTGCCGACTTAAGTACAAGAAGACTGACTCTTCTTATTGACTATGTTTTGAATTATCCCTGTGACACTAGTTATAGATTCCGATGCTTCACTCCAGGTTTACTGTATCCCTTGGTCCTTCTTATTGACGATGAAACACAGAAATTGCATCGGAATTAAATACAAAAGGCACAATGCCATCTTAAGTACAAGAAGGCTGACACTCCTTACTGACTATGTTTTGAACCATTCCTGTGACACTAGTTATAAACTCCGATGCTTTACTTCAGGTTTACTGTATCGCTTGGACCTTCTTATTGACGATGAAACACATAAATTGCATCGGAATTAAATAGAAAAGGCACAATGCCGACTTCAGTACAAGAAGACTGACTCTTCTTACTGACTATGATTTGAGCCATTCCATTGACACTAGTTATAGATTCCGATGCTTCTCTCCAGGTTTACTGTATCCCTTGGACCTTCTTATTGACGATGAAACACAGAAATTGCATCGGAATTAAATAGAAAATGCACAATGCCGACTTAAGTACAAGAAGACTGACTCTTCTTACTGTCTATGTTTGAACCATTCCTGTGACACTAGTTATAGATTCCGATGCTTCACTCCAGGTTTACTGTATCCCTTGGACCTTTTTATTGACGATGAAACACAGAAATTGCATCGGAATTAATTACAAAAGGCACAATGTCGATGTAAGTACAAAAAGACTGACTCTTCTTACTGCCTATGCTTTGAACCATTCCTGTGACACTAGTTATAAATTCCGATGCTTCACTCCAGGTTTTCTATATCCCTTGGACCTTCTTATCGACGATGAAACACAGAAATTGCATCGGAATTAAATAGAAAAGGCACAATGCCGACTTAAGTACAAGAAGACTGACACTTCTTACTGTCTATGTTTTGAACCATCCCTGTGACACTAGTTAATGATTCCGATGCTTCACTCCAGGTTTACTGTATCCCTTAATCCTTCTTATTGCGATGAAACACAGAAATTGCATCGGAATTAAATGCAAAAGGCACAATGGAGACTTAAGTACAAGAAGACTGACTCTCCTTACTGACTATGTTTTGAACCATTCCTGTGACGCTAGTTATAAATTCCGATGCTTCACTTCAGGTTTACAGTATCCCTTGGACCATCTTATTGACGATGAAACACAGAAAATGCATCAGAATTAAATACAAAAGGCACAATGCCGACTTAAGTACATGAAGACCGACTCTTCCTACTGACTATGCTTTGAACCATTCCTGTGACACCCGTTATAGATTCCGATGCTTCACTTGAGGTTTACTGTATCCCTTGGACCTTCTTATTGACGATGATACACAGAAATTGCATCGGAAGTAAATACAAAAGGCACAATGCCGAATTAAGTACAAGAAGACTGACTCTTCTTACTGTCTATGCTTTGAAGCATTCCTGTGACACTAGTTATAGATTCCGAAGCTTCACTCCAGGTTTACTGTATCCCTTGGACCTTCTTATTGACGATGAAACACAGAAATTGCATCGGAATTAAATACAAAAGGCACAATGCCGACTTAAGGACAAGAAGACTGACTCTTCTTACTGACTATGTTTGAACCATTCCTGTGACACTAGCTATAGATTCCGAAGCTTCACTTCTGGTTTACTGTATACCTCTGATCTTCTTATTGACGATGAAACACAGAAATTGCAACGGAATTAAATACAAAAGGCACAATGACGTCTTAAGCAAAAGAAGTCTGACTCTTCTTACTGTCTATGATTTGAACCATTCCAGTGACACTAGTTACAGATTCCGATGCTTCACTCCAGGTTTACTGTATCCCTTGGTCCTTCTTATTGACGATGAAACACAGAAATTGCATCGGAAATAAATACAAAAAGCACAATGCTGACTTAAGTACAAGAAGACTGACACTCCTTACGGACTATGTTTTGAACCATTCCTGTGACACTAGTTATAAACTCCGATGCTTCACTTCAGGTTTACTGTATCGCTTGGACCTTCTTATTGACGATGAAACACAGAAATAGCATCGGAATGAAATACAAAATCCACAAAGCAGAATTAAGAACAAGAAGACTGACTCTTCTTACTGTCTATGCTTTGAACCATTCCTGTGACACTAGTTACAGATTCCGATGCTTCACTCCAGGTTTACTGTATCCCTTGGACCTTCTTATTGATGATGAAACACAGAAATTGCACCGGAATTAAATACAAAAGGCACAATGGCCACTTAAGGACAAGAAGACTGACACTTCTTACTGACTTTGTTTTGAACCATTCCTGTGACACTAGTTATAGATTCCGATGCTTCACTTCAGGTTTATTGTATCCCTCTGACGTTCTTACTGACGATGAAACACAGAAATTGCATCGGAATTAAATAGAAAAGGCACAATGCCGACTTAAGTACAAGAAGACTGACTCTTCTTACTGACTATGTTTTGAACCATTCCTGTGACACTAGTTATAGATTCCGATGCTTCACTTCAGGATTACTATATCCCTCTGACCTTCTTATTGACGATGAAACACAGGAATTGCATCGGAATTAAATAGAAAAGGCACAATGCCGACTTAAGTACAAGAAGATTGACTCTTCTTGCAGTCTATGTTTTGAACCATCCCTGTGACACTAGTTATAGATTCCGATGCTTCACTCCAGGTTTACTGTATCCCTTGGTCCTTCTTATTGACGACGAAGCACAGAAATTGCATCGGAATTAAATACAAAAGGCACAATGCCGTCTTAAGTACAAGAAGACTGACTCTCCTTACTGACTATGCTTTGAACCATTCCTGTGACACTAGTTATCAATTCCGATGCTTCACTTCAGGTTTACTGTATGCCTTAGACCTTCTTATTGACGATGAAACACAGAAAATGCATCGGAATTAACTACAAATGGCACAATGCCGACTTAAGTACATGAAGACCGACTCTTCCTACTGACTATCTTTTGAACCATTCCTGTGACACCCGTAATACATTCCGATGCTTCACTTGAGGTTTACTGTATCCCTTGGACCTTCTTATTGACGATGAAACACAGAAATTGCATCGGAATCAAATACAAAAGGCACAATGCCGAATTAAGTACAAGAAGACTGACTCTTCTTACTCTCTATGTTCTGAACCATTCCTGTGACACTAGTTATAGATTCCGATGCTGCTCTCCAGGATTACTGTATCCCTTGGACCTTCTTAATGACGAAGAAACACAGAAATTGCATCGGAATTAAATACAAAAGGCCCAATGCCGATTTAAGTACAAGAAGACTGACTCTTCTTACTGTCTATGTTTTGAACCATACCATTGACACTAGTTATAGATTCTGACGCTTCACTCCAGGTTTACTGTATCCCTTGGACCTTCTTATTGACGTTGAAACACAGAAATTGCTCGGAATTAAATAGAAACCTACTATGCCGACTTAAGTACAAGAAGACTGACTCTTCTTACTGACTATGTTTTGAACGATTCCTGTGACACTAGTTATAGATCTCGATGCTTCACTTCAGGTTTTCTGTATCCCTTGGACCTTCTCATTGACGATGAAACACAAAAATTGCATCGGAATTAAATACAAAAGGCAAAATGCCGACTGAAGTACACGAAGACTGACTCTTCTTACTGTCTATGATATGAACCATTCCTGTGACACTAGTTACAGATTCCGATGCTTCACTCCAGGTTTACTGTATCCCTTGGACCTTCTTATTGACGAACAACGCAGAAATTGCATCGGAATTAAATACAAAAGGCACAATGCCGACCTCAGTAAAAGAAGTCTGACTCTTCTTACTGTCTATGATTTGAACCGTTCCTGTGACACTAGTTATAGATTCCGATGCTTCACTCCAGGTTTACTGTATCGGTTGGACCTTCTTATTGACGATGAAACACAGAAATTGCATCGGAATTAATTACAAAAGGCACAATGCCGACTTAAGAACAAGAAGACTGACTCTTCTTACTGACTATGTTTTGTTCCATTCCTGTGACACTAGTTTTGGATTGCGATGCTTCACTTCAGGTTTATTGTATCCCTCTAACCTTCTTATTGACGATGAAACACAGAAATTGCAGCGGAATTAATTACAAAAGGCACAATGCCGACTTAAGGACAAGAAGACTGACTCTTCTTACTGACTATGTTTTGATCCATTCCTGTGACACTAGTTTTGGATTGCGATGCTTCACTTCAGGTTTATTGTATCCCTCTAACCTTCTTATTGACGATGAAACACAGAAATTGCATCAGAATTAAATAGAAAAGGCTCAATGTCGACGTAAGTACAAGAAGACAGACTATTCTTACTGTCTACGTTTTGAACCATTCCTGTGACACTAGTCATAGATTCCGATGCTTCACTCCAGGTTTACTATATCCCTTGGACCTTCTTATTGACGATGAAACACAGAAATTGCATCGGAATTAAAAGGAAAAGGCACAATGCCGACTAGAGTACAAGAAGACTGACTCTTCTTAGTGACTATGTTTTGAACCATTCCATTGACACTAGTTATAGATTCCGATGCTTCACTCCAGGTTTACTGTATCCCTTGGACCTTCTTATTGACGATGAAACACAGAAATTGCATCGGAATTAAATAGAAAAGGCACAATGCCGACTTAAGTACAAGAAGACTGACTCTTCATACTGACTATGTTTTGAACCATTCCTGTGACACTAGTTATAGATCCGATGCTTCACTTCAGGTTTACTGTATACCTTAGACCTTCTTGTTGACGATGTATTACAGAAATTGCATCGGAATTAAATACAAAAGGCACAATGCCGACTTAAGGTCAAGAAGACTGACTCTTCTTACTGACTTTGTTTTGAACCATTCCTGTGACACTAGTTATAGATTCCGATCCTTCACTTCAGGTTTATTGTATCCCTCTGACCTTCTTATTGACGATGAAGCACAGAAATTGCATCGGAAGTAAATAGAAAAGGCACAATGTCGACGTAAGTACAAGAAGACTGAATCTTCGTACTGACTATGTTTTGAACCATTCCTGTGACACTAGTAATAGATTCCGATGCTTCACTCCAGGTTTACTATATCCCTTGGACCTTCTTATTGACGATGAAACACAGAAATTGCATCGGAATTAAATACAAAATCCACAAAGCAGAATTAAGAACAAGAAGACTGACTCTTCTTACTGTCTATGATTTGAACCATTCCTGTGACACTAGTTATAGATTCCGATGCTTCACTCCAGGTTCACTGTATCGGTTGGAGCTTCATATTGACGATGAAACACAGACATTGCTTCAGAATTAAATAGAAAATGCACAATGATGACTTAAGTACAATAACACTGACTATTCTTACTGACTGTGTTTGAACCATTCCTGTGACACTAGTTATAGATACCGATGCTTCACTCAAGATTTACTGTATCCCTTGGACCTTCTTATTGATGATGAAACACAGAAATTGCACCGGAATTAAATACAAAAGGCACAATGGCTACTTAAGGACAAGAAGACTGACACTTCTTACTGACTTTGTTTTGAACCATTCCTGTGACACTAGTTATAGATTCCGATGCTTCACTTCAGGTTTATAGTATCCCTCTGACCTTCTTATTGACGATGAAACACAGAAATTGCATCGGAATTAAATAGAAAAGGCACAATGCCGACTTAAGTACAAGAAGATTGACTCTTCTTACAGTCTATGTTTTGAACCATCCCTGTGACACTAGTTATAGATTCAGATGCTTCACTCCAGGTTTACTGTATCCCTTGGTCCTTCTTATTGACGACGAAGCAAAGAAATTGCATCGGAATTAATTACAAAAGGCACAATGCCGTCTTAAGTACAAGAAGACTGACTCTCCTTACTGACTATGTTTTGAACCATTCCTGTGACACTAGTTATAGATTCCGATGCTTCACTCCAGGTTTACTGTATCGGTTGGACCTTCATATTGACGATGAAACACAGAAATTTCATCGGAATCAAATACAAAAGGCACAATGTCGAATTAAGTACAAGAAGACTGACTCTTCTTACTCTCTATGTTCTGAACCATTCCTGTGACACTAGTTATAGATTCCGATGCTGCTCTCCAGGATTACTGTATCCCTTGGACCTTCTTAATGACGAAGAAACACAGAAATTGCATCGGAATTAAATACAAAAGGCAAAATGCCGACTGAAGTACACGAAGACTGACTCTTCTTACTGTCTATGATATGAACCATTCCTGTGACACTAGTTACAGATTCCGATTCTTCACTCCAGGTTTACTGTAACCCTTGGACCTTCTTATTGACGAAGAAACGCAGAAATTGCATCGGAATTAAATACAAAAGGCACAATGCCGACCTAAGTAAAAGAAGTCTGACACTTCTTACTGTCTATGATTTGAACCGTTCCTGTGACACTAGTTATAGATTCCGATGCCTCACTCCAGGTTTACTGTATCGGTTGGACCTTCATATTGACGATGAAACACAGAAATTGCTTCAGAATTAAATAGAAAATGCACAACGATGACTTAAGTACAATGAGACTGACTATTCTTACTGACTGTGTTTGAACCATTCCTGTGACACTAGTTATAGATACCGATGCTTCACTCAAGATTTACTGTATCCCTTGGACCTTCTTATTGACGATGAAACACAGAAATTGCATCGGAATTAATTACAAAAGGCACAATGCCGACTTAAGGACAAGAAGACTGACTCTTCTTACTGACTATGTTTTGATCCATTCCTGTGACACTAGTTTTGGATTGCGATGCTTCACTTCAGGTTTATTGTATCCCTCTAACCTTCTTATTGACGATGAAACACAGAAATTGCATCGGAATTAAATAGAAAAGGCTCAATGTCGACGTAAGTACAAGAAGACTGACTCTTCTTACTGTCTATGTTTTGAACCATTCCTGTGACACTAGTCATAGATTCCGATCCTTCACTCCAGGTTTACTATATCCCTTGGACCTTCTTATTGACGATGAAACACAGAAATTGCATCGGAATTAAAAGGAAAAGGCACAATGCCGACTAGAGTACAAGAAGACTGACTCTTCTTAGTGACTATGTTTTGAACCATTCCATTGACACTAGTTATAGATTCCGATGCTTCACTCCAGGTTTACTGTATCCCTTGGACCTTCTTATTGACGATGAAACACAGAAATTGCATCGGAATTAAATAGAAAAGGCACAATGCCGACTTAAGTACAAGAAGACTGACTCTTCATACTGACTATGTTTTGAACCATTCCTGTGACACTAGTTATAGATCCGATGCTTCACTTCAGGTTTACTGTATACCTTGGACCTTCTTGTTGACGATGTATTACAGAAATTGCATCGGAATTAAATACAAAAGGCACAATGCCGACTTAAGGTCAAGAAGACTGACTCTTCTTACTGACTTTGTTTTGAACCATTCCTGTGACACTAATTATAGATTCCGATCCTTCACTTCAGGTTTATTGTATCCCTCTGACCTTCTTATTGACGATGAAGCACAGAAATTGCATCGGAAGTAAATAGAAAAGGCACAATGTCGACGTAAGTACAAGAAGACTGAATCTTCGTACTGACTATGTTTTGAACCATTTTTGTGACACTAGTAATAGATTCCGATGCTTCACTCCAGGTTTACTATATCCCTTGGACCTTCTTATTGACGATGAAACACAGAAATTGCATCGGAATTAAATACAAAATCCACAAAGCAGAATTAAGAACAAGAAGACTGACTCTTCTTACTGTCTATGATTTGAACCATTCCTGTGACACTAGTTATAGATTCCGATGCTTCACTCCAGGTTCACTGTATCGGTTGGAGCTTCATATTGACGATGAAACACAGACATTGCTTCAGAATTAAATAGAAAATGCACAATGATGACTTAAGTACAATAACACTGACTATTCTTACTGACTGTGTTTGAACTATTCCTGTGACACTAGTTATAGATACCGATGCTTCACTCAAGATTTACTGTATCCCTTGGACCTTCTTATTGATGATGAAACACAGAAATTGCACCGGAATTAAATACAAAAGGCACAATGGCTACTTAAGGACAAGAAGACTGACACTTCTTACTGACTTTGTTTTGAACCATTCCTGTGACACTAGTTATAGATTCCGATGCTTCACTTCAGGTTTATTGTATCCCTCTGACCTTCTTATTGACGATGAAACACAGAAATTGCATCGGAATTAAATAGAAAAGGCACAATGCCGACTTAAGTACAAGAAGATTGACTCTTCTTACAGTCTATGTTTTGAACCATCCCTGTGACACTAGTTATAGATTCCGATGCTTCACTCCTGGTTTACTGTATCCCTTGGACCTTCTTATTGACGAAGAAACACAGAAATTGAATCGGAATTAAATACAAAAGGCACAATGCCGACCTAAGTAAAAGAAGTCTGACTCTTCTTACTGTCTATGATTTGAACCATTCCTGTGACACTAGTTATAGATTCCGATGCTTCACTCCAGGTTTACTGTATCGGTTGGACCTTCATATTTACGATGAAACACAGACATTGCTTCAGAATTAAATATAAATGCACAATGATGACTTAAGTACAATAAGACTGACTATTCTTACTGACTGTGTTTGAACCATTCCTGTGACACTAGTTATAGATACCGATGCTTCACTCAAGATTTACTGTATCCCTTGGACCTTCTTATTGATGATGAAACACAGAAATTGCACCGGAATTAAATACAGAAGGCACAATGGCTACTTAAGGACAAGAAGACTGACACTTCTTACTGACTTTGTTTTGAACCATTCCTGTGACACTAGTTATAGATTCCGATGCTTCACTTCAGGTTTCTTGTATCCCTCTGACGTTCTTACTGACGATGAAACACAGAAATTGCATCAGAATTAAATAGAAAAGGCACAATGCCGACTTAAGTACAAGAAGACTGACTCTTCTTACTGACTATGTTTTGAACCATTCCTGTGACACTAGTTATAGATTCCGATGCTTCACTTCAGGATTACTGTATCCCTCTGACCTTCTTATTGACGATGAAACACAGAAATTGCATCGGAATTAAATAGAAAAGGCACAATGCCGACTTAAGTACAAGAAGATTGACTCTTCTTACAGTCTATGTTTTGAAACATCCCTGTGACACTAGTTATAGATTCCGATGCTTCACTCCAGGTTTACTGTATCCCTTGGTCCTTCTTATTGACGACGAAGCACAGAAATTGCATCGGAATTAATTACAAAAGGCACAATGCCGTCTTAAGTACAAGAAGACTGACTCTCCTTACTGACTATGTTTTGAACCATTCCTGTGACACTAGTTATCAATTTCAATGCTTCACTTCAGGTTTACTGTATCCCTTAGACCTTCTTATTGACGACGAAACACAGAAAATCCATCGGAATTAAATAGAAAACGCACAATGCCGACTTAAGTACATGAAGACCGACTCTTCCTACTGACTATGTTTTGAACCATTCCTGTGACACCCGTAATACATTCCGATGCTTCACTTGCGGTTTACTGTATCCCTTGGACCTTCTTATTGACGATGAAACACAGAAATTGCATCGGAATCAAATACAAAAGGCACAATGCCGAATTAAGTACAAGAAGACTGACTCTTCTTACTCTCTATGTTCTGAACCATTCCTGTGACACTAGTTATAGATTCCGATGCTGCTCTCCAGGATTACTGTATCCCTTGGACCTTCTTAATGACGAAGAAACACAGAAATTGCATCGGAATTAAATACAAAAGGCCCAATGCCGATTTAAGTACAAGAAGACTGACTCTTCTTACTGTCTATGTTTTGAACCATACCATTGACACTAGTTATAGATTCTGACGCTTCACTCCAGGTTTACTGTATCCCTTGGACCTTCTTATTGACGTAGAAACACAGAAATTACTCGGAATTAAATAGAAACCTACTATGCCGACTTAAGTACAAGAAGACTGACTCTTCTTACTGACTATGTTTTGAACGATTCCTGTGACACTAGTTATAGATCTCGATGCTTCACTTCAGGTTTTCTGTATCCCTTGGACCTTCTCATTGACGATGAAACACAAAAATTGCATCGGAATTAAATACAAAAGGCAAAATGCCGACTGAAGTACACGAAGACTGACTCTTCTTACTGTCTATGATATGAACCATTCCTGTGACACTAGTTACAGATTCCGATGCTTCACTCCAGGTTTACTGTATCCCTTGGACCTTCTTATTGACGAACAACGCAGAAATTGCATCGGAATTAAATACAAAAGGCACAATGCCGACCTCAGTAAAAGAAGTCTGACTCTTCTTACTGTCTATGATTTGAACCGTTCCTGTGACACTAGTTATAGATTCCGATGCTTCACTCCAGGTTTACTGTATCGGTTGGACCTTCTTATTGACGATGAAACACAGAAATTGCATCGGAATTAATTACAAAAGGCACAATGCCGACTTAAGGACAAGAAGACTGACTCTTCTTACTGACTATGCTTTGTTCCATTCCTGTGACACTAGTTTTGGATTGCGATGCTTCACTTCAGGTTTATTGTATCCCTGTAACCTTCTTATTGACGATGAAACACAGAAATTGCAGCGGAATTAATTACAAAAGGCACAATGCCGACTTAAGGACAAGAAGACTGACTCTTCTTACTGACTATGTTTTGATCCATTCCTGTGACACTAGTTTTGGATTGCGATGCTTCACTTCAGGTTTATTGTATCCCTCTAACCTTCTTATTGACGATGAAACACAGAAATTGCATCGGAATTAAATAGAAAAGGCTCAATGTCGACGTAAGTACAAGAAGACAGACTCTTCTTACTGTCTACGTTTTGAACCATTCCTGTGACACTAGTCATAGATTCCGATGCTTCACTCCAGGTTTACTATATCCCTTGGACCTTCTTATTGACGATGAAACACAGAAATTGCATCGGAATTAAAAGGAAAAGGCACAATGCCGACTAGAGTACAAGAAGACTGACTCTTCTTAGTGACTATGTTTTGAACCATTCCATTGACACTAGTTATAGATTCCGATGCTTCACTCCAGGTTTACTGTATCCCTTGGACCTTCTTATTGACGATGAAACACAGAAATTGCATCGGAATTAAATAGAAAAGGCACAATGCCGACTTAAGTACAAGAAGACTGACTCTTCATACTGACTATGTTTTGAACCATTCCTGTGACACTAGTTATAGATCCGATGCTTCACTTCAGGTTTACTGTATACCTTGGACTTTCTTGTTGACGATGAATTACAGAAATTGCATCGGAATTAAATACAAAAGGCACAATGCCGACTTAAGGTCAAGAAGACAGACTCTTCTTACTGACTTTGTTTTGAACCATTCCTGTGACACTAGTTATAGATTCCGATCCTTCACTTCAGGTTTATTGTATCCCTCTGACCGTCTTATTGACGATGAAGCACAGAAATTGCATCGGAAGTAAATAGAAAAGGCACAATGTCGACGTAAGTACAAGAAGACTGAATCTTCGTACTGACTATGTTTTGAACCATTCCTGTGACACTAGTAATAGATTCCGATGCTTCACTCCAGGTTTACTATATCCCTTGGACCTTCTTATTGACGATGAAACACAGAAATTGCATCGGAATTAAATACAAAATCCACAAAGCAGAATTAAGAACAAGAAGACTGACTCTTCTTACTGTCTATGATTTGAACCATTCCTGTGATACTAGTTATAGATTCCGATGCTTCACTCCAGGTTCACTGTATCGGTTGGAGCTTCATATTGACGATGAAACACAGACATTGCTTCAGAATTAAATAGAAAATGCACAATGATGACTTAAGTACAATAACACTGACTATTCTTACTGACTGTGTTTGAACCATTCCTGTGACACTAGTTATAGATACCGATGCTTCACTCAAGATTTACTGTATCCCTTGGACCTTCTTATTGATGATGAAACACAGAAATTGCACCGGAATTAAATACAAAAGGCACAATGGCTACTTAAGGACAAGAAGACTGACACTTCTTACTGACTTTGTTTTGAACCATTCCTGTGACACTAGTTATAGATTCCGATGCTTCACTTCAGGTTTATTGTATCCCTCTGACCTTCTTATTGACGATGAAACACAGAAATTGCATCGGAATTAAATAGAAAAGGCACAATGCCGACTTAAGTACAAGAAGATTGACTCTTCTTACAGTCTATGTTTTGAACCATCCCTGTGACACTAGTTATAGATTCAGATGCTTCACTCCAGGTTTACTGTATCCCTTGGTCCTTCTTATTGACGACGAAGCACAGAAATTGCATCGGAATTAATTACAAAAGGCACAATGCCGTCTTAAGTACAAGAAGACTGACTCTCCTTACTGACTATGTTTTGAACCATTCCTGTGACACTAGTTATCAATTCCGATGCTTCACTTCAGGTTTACTGTATCCCTTAGACCTTCTTATTGACGACGAAACACAGAAAATGCATCGGAATTAAATAGAAAAGGCACAATGCCGACTTAAGTACAAGAAGATTGACTCTTCTTACAGTCTATGTTTTGAACCATCCCTGTGACACTAGTTATAGATTCAGATGCTTCACTCCAGGTTTACTGTATCCCTTGGTCCTTCTTATTGACGACGAAGCACAGAAATTGCATCGGAATTAATTACAAAAGGCACAATGCCGTCTTAAGTACAAGAAGACTGACTCTCCTTACTGACTATGTTTTGAACCATTCGTGTGACACTAGTTATCAATTCCGATGCTTCACTTCAGGTTTACTGTATCCCTTAGACCTTCTTATTGACGACGAAACACAGAAAATGCATCGGAATTAAATAGAAAAGGCACAATGCCGACTTAAGTACATGAAGACCGACTCTTCCTACTGACTATGTTTTGAACCATTCCTGTGACACCCGTAATACATTCCGATGCTTCACTTGAGGTTTACTGTATCCCTTGGACCTTCTTATTGACGTTGAAACACAGAAATTGCTCGGAATTAAATAGAAACCTACTATGCCGACTTAAGTACAAGAAGACTGACTCTTCTTACTGACTATGTTTTGAACGATTCCTGTGACACTAGTTATAGATCTCGATGCTTCACTTCAGGTTTTCTGTATCCCTTGGACCTTCTCATTGACGATGAAACACAAAAATTGCATCGGAATTAAATACAAAAGGCAAAATGCCGACTGAAGTACACGAAGACTGACTCTTCTTACTGTCTATGATATGAACCATTCCTGTGACACTAGTTACAGATTCCGATGCTTCACTCCAGGTTTACTGTATCCCTCGGACCTTTTTGTTGACGAAGAAACGCAGAAATTGCATCGGAATTAAATACAAAAGGCACAATGCCGACCTAAGTAAAAGAAGTCTGACTCTTCTTACTGTCTATGATTTGAACCGTTCCTGTGACACTAGTTATAGATTCCGATGCTTCACTCCAGGTTTACTGTATCGGTTGGACCTTCATATTGACGATGAAACACAGAAAATGCTTCAGAATTAAATAGAAAATGCACAACGATGACTTAAGTACAATGAGACTGTCTATTCTTACTGACTGTGTTTGAACCATTCCTGTGACACTAGTTATAGATACCGATGCTTCACTCAAGATTTACTGTATCCCTTGGACCTTCTTATTGACGATGAAACACAGAAATTGCAGCGGAATTAATTACAAAAGGCACAATGCCGACTTAAGGACAAGAAGACTGACTCTTCTTACTGACTATGTTTTGATCCATTCCTGTGACACTAGTTTTGGATTGCGATGCTTCACTTCAGGTTTATTGTATCCCTCTAACCTTCTTATTGACGATGAAACACAGAAATTGCATCGGAATTAAATAGAAAAGGCTCAATGTCGACGTAAGTACAAGAAGACAGACTCTTCTTACTGTCTATGTTTTGAACCATTCCTGTGACACTAGTCATAGATTCCGATGCTTCACTCCAGGTTTACTATATCCCTTGGACCTTCTTATTGACGATGAAACACAGAAATTGCATCGGAATTAAAAGGAAAAGGCACAATGCCGACTAGAGTACAAGAAGACTGACTCTTCTTAGTGACTATGCTTTGAACCATTCCATTGACACTAGTTATAGATTCCGATGCTTCACTCCAGGTTTACTGTATACCTTGGACCTTCTTATTGACGATGAAACACAGAAATTGCATCGGAATTAAATAGAAAAGGCACAATGCCGACTTAAGTACAAGAAGACTGACTCTTCATACTGACTATGTTTTGAACCATTCCTGTGACACTAGTTATAGATCCGATGCTTCACTCCAGGTTTACTGTATCCCTTGGACCTTCTTATTGATGATGAAACACAGAAATTGCACCGGAATTAAATACAAAAGGCACAATGGCCACTTAAGGACAAGAAGACTGACACTTCTTACTGACTTTGTTTTGAACCATTCCTGTGACACTAGTTATAGATTCCGATGCTTCACTTCAGGTTTATTGTATCCCTCTGACGTTCTTACTGACGATGAAACACAGAAATTGCATCGGAATTAAATAGAAAAGGCACAATGCCGACTTAAGTACAAGAAGATTGACTCTTCTTACTGACTATGTTTTGAACCATTCCTGTGACACTAGTTATAGTTTCCGATGCTTCACTTCAGGATTACTGTATCCCTCTGACCTTCTTATTGACGATGAAACACAGAAATTGCATCGGAATTAAATAGAAAAGGCACAATGCCGACTTAAGTACAAGAAGATTGACTCTTCTTACAGTCTATGTTTTGAACCATCCCTGTGACACTAGTTATAGATTCCGATGCTTCACTCCAGGTTTACTGTATCCCTTGGTCCTTCTTATTGACGACGAAGCACAGAAATTGCATCGGAATTAAATACAAAAGGCACAGTGCCGTCTTAAGTACATGAAGACTGACTCTTCCAACTGACTATGTTTTGAACCATTCCTGTGACACCCGTAATACATTCCGATGCTTCACTTGAGGTTTACTGTATCCCTTGGACCTTCTTATTGACGATGAAACACAGAAATTGCATCGGAATCAAATACAAAATGCACAATGCCGAATTAAGTACAAGACGACTGACTCTTCTTACTCTCTATGTTCTGAACCATTCCTGTGACACCAGTTATAGATTCCGATGCTGCTCTCCAGGATTACTGTATCCCTTAGACCTTCTTATTGACGATGAAACACAGAAAATGCATCGGAATTAAATACAAAAGGCCCAATGCCGATTTAAGTACAAGAAGACTGACTCTTCTAACTGTGTATGTTTTGAACCATACCATTGACACTAGTTATAGATTCCGATGCTTCACTCCAGGTTTACTGTATCCCTTGGACCTTCTTATTGACGTTGAAACACAGAATTTGCTCGGAATTAAATAGAATAGGCACTATGCCGACTTAAGTACAAGAAGACTGACTCTTCTTACTGACAATGTTTTGATCCATTCCTGTGACACTAGTTTTGGATTGCGATGCTTCACTTCAGGTTTATTGTATCCCTCTAACCTTCTTATTGACGATGAAACACAGAAATTGCATCGGAATTAAATAGAAAAGGCACAATGCCGACTTAAGTACAAGAAGATTGACTCTTCTTACAGTCTATGTTTTGAACCATCCCTGTGACACTAGTTATAGATTCCGATGCTTCACTCCAGGTTTACTGTATCCCTTGGTCCTTCTTATTGACGACGAAGCACAGAAATTGCATCGGAATTAAATACAAAAGGCACAGTGCCGTCTTAAGTACAAGAAGACTGACTCTCCTTACTGACTATGTTTTGAACCATTCCTGTGACACTAGTTATAGTTTCCGATGCTTCACTTCAGGATTGCTGTATCCCTCTGACCTTCTTATTGACGATGAAACACAGAAATTGCATCGGAATTAAATTGAAAAGGCACAATGCCGACTTAAGTACAAGAAGATTGACTCTTCTTACAGTCTATGTTTTGAACCATCCCTGTGACACTAGTTATAGATTCCGATGCTTCACTCCAGGTTTACTGTATCCCTTGGTCCTTCTTATTGACGACGAAGCACAGAAATTGCATCGGAATTAAATACAAAAGGCACAGTGCCGTCTTAAGTACAAGAAGACTGACTCTCCTTACTGACTATGTTTTGAACCATTCCTGTGACACTAGTTATCAATTCCGATGCTTCACTTCAGGTTTACTGTATCCCTTAGACCTTCTTATTGACGATGAAACACAGAAAATGCATCGGAATTAAATACAAAAGGCACAATGCCGAATTAAGTACATGAAGACCGACTCTTCCAACTGACTATGTTTTGAACCATTCCTGTGACACCCGAAATACATTCCGATGCTTCACTTGAGGTTTACTGTATCCCTAGGACCTTCTTATTGACGATGAAACACAGAAATTGCATCGGAATCAAATACAAAATGCACAATGCCGAATTAAGTACAAGACGACTGACTCTTCTTACTCTCTATGTTCTGAACCATTCCTGTGACACCAGTTATAGATTCCGATGCTGCTCTCCAGGATTACTGTATCCCTTAGACCTTCTTATTGACGATGAAACACAGAAAATGCATCGGAATTAAATACAAAAGGCCCAATGCCGATTTAAGTACAAGAAGACTGACTCTTCTTACTGTGCATGTTTTGAACCATACCATTGACACTAGTTATAGATTCCGATGCTTCACTCCAGGTTTACTGTATCGGTTGGACCTTCATATTGACGATGAAACACAGAAATTGCTTCAGAATTAAATAGAAAATGCACAACGATGACTTAAGTACAATGAGACTGTCTATTCTTACTGACTGTGTTTGAACCATTCCTGTGACACTAGTTATAGATACCGATGCTTCACTCAAGATTTACTGTATCCCTTGGACCTTCTTATTGACGATGAAACACAGAAATTGCAGCGGAATTAATTACAAAAGGCACAATGCCGACTTAAGGACAAGAAGACTGACTCTTCTTACTGACTATGTTTTGATCCATTCCTGTGACACTAGTTTTGGATTGCGATGCTTCACTTCAGGTTTATTGTATCCCTCTAACCTTCTTATTGACGATGAAACACAGAAATTGCATCGGAATTAAATAGAAAAGGCTCAATGTCGACGTAAGTACAAGAAGACAGACTCTTCTTACTGTCTATGTTTTGAACCATTCCTGTGACACTAGTCATAGATTCCGATGCTTCACTCCAGGTTTACTATATCCCTTGGACCTTCTTATTGACGATGAAACACAGAAATTGCATCGGAATTAAAAGGAAAAGGCACAATGCCGACTAGAGTACAAGAAGACTGACTCTTCTTAGTGACTATGTTTTGAACCATTCCATTGACACTAGTTATAGATTCCGATGCTTCACTCCAGGTTTACTGTATCCCTTGGACCTTCTTATTGACGATGAAACACAGAAATTGCATCGGAATTAAATAGAAAAGGCACAATGCCGACTTAAGTACAAGAAGACTGACTCTTCATACTGACTATGTTTTGAACCATTCCTGTGACACTAGTTATAGATCCGATGCTTCACTCCAGGTTTACTGTATCCCTTGGACCTTCTTATTGATGATGAAACACAGAAATTGCACCGGAATTAAATACAAAAGGCACAATGGCCACTTAAGGACAAGAAGACTGACACTTCTTACTGACTTTGTTTTGAACCATTCCTGTGACACTAGTTATAGATTCCGATGCTTCACTTCAGGTTTATTGTATCCCTCTGACGTTCTTACTGACGATGAAACACAGAAATTGCATCGGAATTAAATAGAAAAGGCACAATGCCGACTTAAGTACAAGAAGATTGACTCTTCTTACTGACTATGTTTTGAACCATTCCTGTGACACTAGTTATAGTTTCCGATGCTTCACTTCAGGATTACTGTATCCCTCTGACCTTCTTATTGACGATGAAACACAGAAATTGCATCGGAATTAAATAGAAAAGGCACAATGCCGACTTAAGTACAAGAAGATTGACTCTTCTTACAGTCTATGTTTTGAACCATCCCTGTGACACTAGTTATAGATTCCGATGCTTCACTCCAGGTTTACTGTATCCCTTGGTCCTTCTTATTGACGACGAAGCACAGAAATTGCATCGGAATTAAATACAAAAGGCACAGTGCCGTCTTAAGTACAAGAAGACTGACTCTCCTTACTGACTATGTTTTGAACCATTCCTGTGACACTAGTTATCAATTCCGATGCTTCACTTCAGGTTTACTGTATCCCTTAGACCTTCTTATTGACGATGAAACACAGAAAATGCATCGGAATTAAATACAAAAGGCACAATGCCGACTTAAGTACATGAAGACCGACTCTTCCAACTGACTATGTTTTGAACCATTCCTGTGACACCCGTAATACATTCCGATGCTTCACTTGAGGTTTACTGTATCCCTTGGACCTTCTTATTGACGATGAAACACAGAAATTGCATCGGAATCAAATACAAAATGCACAATGCCGAATTATGTACAAGACGACTGACTCTTCTTACTCTCTATGTTCTGAACCATTCCTGTGACACCAGTTATAGATTCCGATGCTGCTCTCCAGGATTACTGTATCCCTTAGATCTTCTTATTGACGATGAAACACAGAAAATGCATCGGAATTAAATACAAAAGGCCCAATGCCGATTTAAGTACAAGAAGACTGACTCTTCTTACTGTGTATGTTTTGAACCATACCATTGACACTAGTTATAGATTCCGATGCTTCACTCCAGGTTTACTGTATCCCTTGGACCTTCTTATTGACGTTGAAACACAGAATTTGCTCGGAATTAAATAAAATAGGCACTATGCCGACTTAAGTACAAGAAGACTGACTCTTCTTACTGACTATGTTTTGAACGATTCCTGTGACACTAGTTATAGATCTCGATGCTTCACTTCAGGTTTTCTGTATCCCTTGGACCTTCTCATTGACGATGAAACACAAAAATTGCATCGGAATTAAATACAAAAGGCAAAATGCCGACTGAAGTACACGAACCCTGACTCTTCTTACTGTCTATGATTTGAACCATTCCTGTGACACTAGTTACAGATTCCGATGCTTCACTCCAGGTTTACTGTATCCCTTGGACCTTCTTACTGACGAAAAAACACAGAAATGGCATCGGAATTAAATACAAAAGGCACAATGCCGACCTAAGTAAAAGAAGTCTGGCTCTTCTTACTGTCTATGATTTGAACCATTCCTGTGACACTAGTTATAGATTCCGATGCTTCACTCCAGGTTTACAGTATCGGTTGGACCTTCATATTGACGATGAAACACAGTAATTGTTTCAGAATTAAAAAGAAAATGCACAATGATGACTTAAGTACAAGAAGACTGACTCTTCATACTGACTATGTTTTGAACCATTCCATTGACACTAGTTATACATTCCGATGCTTCACTCCAGGTTTACTGTATCCCTTGGACCTTCTTATTGACGATGAAACACAGAAATTGCAGCGGAATTAATTACAAAAGGCACAATGCCGACATAAGGACAAGAAGACTGACTCTTCTTACTGACTATGTTTTGATCCATTCCTGTGACACTAGTTTTGGATTCCGATGCTTCACTTCAGGTTTATTGTATCCCTCTGACCTTCTTATTGACGATGAAACACAGAAATTGCATCGGAATTAAATAGAAAAGGCTCAATGTCGACGTAAGTACAAGAAGACTGACTCTTCTTACTGTCTATGTTTGAACCAATCCTGTGACACTAGTTATAGATTCCGATGCTTCACTCCAGGTTTACTATATCCCTTGGACCTTCTTATTGACGATGAAACACAGAAATTGCATCGGAATTAAAAAGAAAAGGCACAATGCCGACTAAAGTACAAGAAGACTGACTCTTCTTAGTGACTATGTTTTGAACCATTCCATTGACACTAGTTATACATTCCGATGCTTCACTCCAGGTTTACTGTATCCCTTGGACCTTCTTATTGACGATGAAACACAGAAATTGCATCGGAATTAAATAGAAAAGGCACAATGCCGACTTAAGTACAAGAAGACTGACTCTTCATACTGACTATGTTTTGAACCATTCCTGTGACACTAGTTATAGTTCCGATGCTTCACTTCAGGTTTACTGTATACCTTGGACCTTCTTGTTGACGATGAATTGCAGAAATTGCATCGGAATTAAATACAAAAGGCACAATGCCGACTTAAGGTCAAGAAGACTGACTCTTCTTACTGACTTTGTTTTGAACCATTCCTGTGACACTAGTTATAGATTCCGATCCTTCACTTCAGGTTTATTGTATCCCTCTGACCTTCTTATTGACGATGAAACACAGAAATTGCATCGGAAGTAAATAGAAAAGGCACAATGTCGACGTAAGCACAAGAAGACTGACTCTTCTTACTGACTATGTTTTGAACCATTCCTGTGACACTAGTTATAGATTCTGATGCTTCACTCCAGGTTTACTATATCCCTTGGACCTTCTTATTGACGATGAAACACAGAAATTGCATCGGAATTAAATAGGAAAGGCACAATGCCGACTTAAGTGCAAGAAGACTGACTCTTCTTACTGACTATGTTTTGAACCATTCCATTGACACTAGTTATAGATTCCGATGCTTCACTCCAGGTTTACTGTATCCCTTGGACCTTCTTATTGACGATGAAACACAGAAATTGCGTCGGAATTAAATAGAAAAGGCACAATGCCGACTTAAGTACAAGAAGACTGACTCTTCTTACTGGCTTTGTTTTGAACCATTCCTGTGACACTAGTTATAGATTCCGAAGCTTCACTTCAGGTTTATTGTATCCCTCTGACCTTCTTATTGTCGATGAAAGACAGAAATTTATCGGAATTAAATAGAAAAGGCACAATGCCGACTTAAGTACATGAAGACTGACTCTTCTTACTGACTATGTTTTGAACCATGCCTGTGACACTAGTTATAGATTCCGATGCTTCACTCCAGGTTTACTGTATCACTTGGACCTTCGTATTGACAATGAAACACAGAAATTGCATCGGTATTAAATACAAAAGGCACAATGCCGACTTAAGTAGAAGAAGACTAACTCTTCTTACTGACTATGATTTGAACCATTCCTGTGACACTAGTTATGGATTCCGATGCTTCACTTCAGGTTTACTGTATCCCTCTGACCTTCGTATTGACGATGAAACACAGAAATTGCTTCGGAATTGAATACAAAAGGCACAATGCCGACTTAAGTACAAGAAGACTGACTCTTCTAACTGTCTATGCTTTGAACGATTCCTGTGACACTAGTTACAGATTCCGATGCTTCACTCCAGGTTTACTGTATCCCTTGGTCCTTCTTATTGACGATGAAACACAGAAATTGCATCGGAATTAAATACAAAAGGCACAATGCTGACTTAAGTACAAGAAGACTTACTCTCCTTACTGACTATCTTTTGAACCATTCCTGTGACACTAGTTATAAATTCCGATGCTTTACTTCAGGTTTACTGTATCCCTTGGTCCTTCTTATTGACGATGAAACACAGAAATTACATCGGAATTAAATACAAAAGGCACAATGCCGAATTAAGTTCAAGAAGACTGACTCTTCTTACTGTCTATTTTTGAACCAGTCCTGTGACACTAGTTAAAGTCTCCGATGCTTCACTCCAGGTTTACTGTATCCCTTGGACCTTCTTATTGACGATGAAACACAGAAATTGCACCGGAATTAAATACCAAACGCACAATGCCAACGTAAGTAAAACAAGTCTGACTCTTCTTACTGTCTATGATTTGAACCATTCCTGTGACACTAGTTATAGATTCCGATGCTTCACTCCAGGATTACTGTATCCCTTGGACCTTCATATTGGCGATGAAACACAGAAATTGCCTCAGAATTAAATAGAAAATGCACAATGATGACTTAAGTACAATAAGACTGACTATTCTTACTGACTATGTTTTGAACCATTCCTGTGACACTAGTTATAGATTCCGATGATTTACTTTAGGATTACTGTATCCCTCTGACCTTCTTATTGACGATGAAACACAGAAATTGCATCGGAGTTAAATACAAAAGGCACAATGCCGACTTAAGTACAAGAAGATTGACTCTTCTTACTGTCTATGTTTTGAACCATTCCTGTGACACTAGTTATAAATTCCGATGCTTCACTTCAGGTTTACTGTATCCCTTGGACCTTCTTATTGACGATGAAACACAGAAATTGCATCGGAATTAAATAAATAAGGCACAAAGCAGAATTAAGTACAAGAAGACTGACTCTTCTTACTGTCTATGTTTTGAACCATTCCTGTGACACTAGTTTTGGAATCCGATGCTTCACTCCAGGTTTACTATATCCCTTGGACCTTCTTATTGACGATGAAACACAGAAATTGCATCGGAATTAAATAGAAAAGGCACAATGCCGACTTAAGTACAAGAAGACTGACTCATCTTACTGACTATGCTTTGAACCATTCCATTGACACTAGTTATAGATTCCGATGCTTCACTCCATGTTTACTGTATCCCTTGGACCTTCTTATTGACGATGAAACACAGAAATTGCATCGGAATAAAAAAGAAAAGGCACAATGCCGACTAAAGTACAAGAAGACTGACTCTTCTTAGTGACTATGTTTTGAACCATTCCATTGACACTAGTTATAGATTCCGATGCTTCACTCCAGGTTTACTGTATCCCTTGGACCTTCTTATTGACGATGAAACACAGAAATTGCATCGGAATTAAATAGAAAAGGCACAATGCCGACTTAAGTACAAGAAGACTGACTCTTCATACTGACTATGTTTTGAACCATTCCTGTGACACTAGTTATAGATCCGATGCTTCACTTCAGGTTTACTGTATACCTTGGACCTTCTTGTTGACGATGAATTGCAGAAATTGCATCGGAATTAAATACAAAAGGCACAATGCCGCCTTAAGGTCAAGAAGACTGACTCTTCTTACTGACTTTGTTTTGAACCATTCCTGTGACACTAGTTATAGATTCCGATCCTTCACTTCAGGTTTATTGTATCCCTCTGACCTTCTTATTGACGATGAAACACAGAAATAGCATCGGAAGTAAATAGAAAAGGCACAATGTCGACGTAAGCACAAGAAGACTGACTCTTCTTACTGACTATGTTTTGAACCATTCCATTGACACTAGTTATAGATTCCGATGCTTCACTCCAGGTTTACTGTATCCCTTTGACCTTCTTATTGACGATGAAACACAGAAATTGCATCGGAATTAAATAGAAAAGGCACAATGCCGACTTAAGTACAAGAAGACTGACTCTTCTTACTGACTTTGTTTTGAACCATTCCTGTGACACTAGTTACAGATTCCGAAGCTTCACTTCAGGTTTATTGTATCCCTCTGACCTTCTTATTGACGATGAAAGACAGAAATTTATCGGAATTAAATAGAAAAGGCACAATGCCGACTTAAGTACATGAAGACTGACTCTTCTTACTGACTATGTTTTGAACCATGCCTGTGACACTAGTTATAGATTCCGATGCTTCACTCCAGGTTTACTGTATCACTTGGACCTTCGTATTGACGATGAAACACAGAAATTGCATCGGTATTAAATACAAAAGGCACAATGCCGACTTAAGTAGTAGAAGACTAACTCTTCTTACTGACTATGATTTGAACCATTCCTGTGACACTAGTTATGGATTCCGATGCTTCACTTCAGGTTTACTGTATCCCTCTGACCTTCTTATTGACGATGAAACACGGAAATTGCTTCGGAATTAAATACAAAAGGCACAATGCCGACTTAAGTACAAGAAGACTGACTCTTCTAACTGCCTATGTTTTGAACGATTCCTGTGACACTAGTTACAGATTCCGATGCTTCACTCCAGGTTTACTGTATCCCTTGGTCCTTCTTATTGACGATGAAACACAGAAATTGCATCGGAATTAAATACAAAAGGCACAATGCCGACTTAAGTACAAGATGACTGACTCTCCTTACTGACTATCTTTTGAACCATTCCTGTGACACTAGTTATAAATTCCGATGCTTCACTTCAGGTTTACTGTATCCCTTGGTCCTTCTTATTGACGATGAAACACAGAAATTACATCGGAATTAAATACAAAAGGCACAATGCCGAATTAAGTTCAAGAAGACTGACACTTCTTACTGTCTATTTTTGAACCAGTCCTGTGACACTAGTTAAAGTCTCCGATGCTTCACTCCAGGTTTACTGTATCCCTTGGACCTTCTTATTGACGATGAAACACAGAAATTGCACCGGAATTAAATACCAAAAGCACAATGCCAACGTAAGTAAAAGAAGTCTGACTCTTCTTACTGTCTATGATTTGAACCATTCCTGTGACACTAGTTATAGATTCCGATGCTTCACTCCAGGTTTACTGTATCCCTCTGACCTTCTTATTGACGATGAAACACAGAAATTGCATCGGAATTAAATAAATAAGGCACAAAGCAGAATTAAGTACAAGAAGACTGACTCTTCTTACTGTCTATGTTTTGAACCATTCCTGTGACACTAGTTTTGGAATCCGATACTTCACTCCAGGTTTACTATATCCCTTGGACCTTCTTATTGACGATGAAACACAGAAGTTGCATCGGAATTAAATAGAAAAGGCACAATGCCGACTTAAGTACAAGAAGACTGACTCATCTTACTGACTATGCTTTGAACCATTCCATTGACACTAGTTATAGATTCCGATGCTTCACTCCAAGTTTACTGTATCCCTTGGACCTTCTTATTGACGATGAAACACAGAAATTGCATCGGAAGTAAATAGAAAATGCACAATGCTGACTTAAGTACAAGAAGACTGACTCTCCTTACTGACTATGTTTTGAACCATACCTGTGACACTAGTTACAGATCCGATGCTTCACTTCAGGTTTGCTGCATACCTTGGACCTTCTTATTGACGATGAAACACAGAAATTGCATCGGAATTAAATACAAACGGCACAATCCCGACTTAAGTACAAGAAGACTGACTCTTCCTACTGTCTATGTTTTGAACCATTCCTGTGACACTAGTTATAGATTCCGATGCTTCACTTCAGGTTTACTGTATCCCTTGGACCTTCTTATTGACGATGAAACACAGAAAATGCATGGGAATTAAATACAAAAGGCACAATGCCGACTTATGTACATGAAGACCGACTCTTCCTACTGACTATGTTTTGAACCATTCCTGTGACACCCGTTATAGATTCCGATGCTTCACTTGAGGTTTACTGTATCCCTTGGACCTTCTTATTGACGATGAAACCCAGAAATTGCATCGGAATTAAATACAAATGGCTCAATGCGGAATTAAGTACAAGAAGACTGACTCTTCTTACTGTCTATGTTTTGAACCATTCCTGTGACACTAGTTATAGATTCCGATGCTTCACTCCTGGTTTACTGTATCCCTTGGACCTTCTTATTGACGATGATACCCAGAAATTGCATCGGAATTAAATAGAAAAGGCAAAATGCCGACTTAAGTACAAGAAGACTGACTCATCTTACTGACTATGCTTTGAACCATTCCATTGACACTAGTTATAGATTCCGATGCTTCACTCCAAGTTTACTGTATCCCTTGGACCTTCTTATTGACGATGAAACACAGAAATTGCATCGGAAGTAAATAGAAAATGCACAATGCTGACTTAAGTACAAGAAGACTGACTCTCCTTACTGACTATGTTTTGAACCATACCTGTGACACTAGTTACAGATCCGATGCTTCACTTCAGGTTTGCTGCATACCTTGGACCTTCTTATTGACGATGAAAGACAGAAATTTATCGGAATTAAATAGAAAAGGCACAATGCCGACTTAAGTACATGAAGACTGACTCTTCTTACTGACTATGTTTTAAACCATGCCTGTGAAACTAGTTATAGATTCCGATGCTTCACTCCAGGTTTACTGTATCACTTGGACCTTCGTATTGACGATGAAACACAGAAATTGCATCGGTATTAAATACAAAAGGCACAATGCCGACTTAAGTAGAAGAAGACTAACTCTTCTTACTGACTATGATTTGAACCATTCCTGTGACACTAGTTATGGATTCCGATGCTTCACTTCAGGTTTACTGTATCCCTCTGACCTTCGTATTGACGATGAAACACAGAAATTGCTTCGGAATTGAATACAAAAGGCACAATGCCGACTTAAGTACAAGAAGACTGACTCTTCTAACTGTCTATGTTTTGAACGATTCCTGTGACACTAGTTACAGATTCCGATGCTTCACTCCAGGTTTACTGTATCCCTTGGTCCTTCTTATTGACGATGAAACACAGAAATTGCATCGGAATTAAATACAAAAGGCACAATGCCGACTTAAGTACAAGAAGACTGACTCTCCTTACTGACTATCTTTTGAACCATTCCTGTGACACTAGTTATTAATTCCGATGCTTCACTTCAGGTTTACTGTATCCCTTGGTCCTTCTTATTGACGATGAAACAC
The DNA here is from genome assembly GCF_021461385.2 of Schistocerca piceifrons. Taxonomy (NCBI): domain Eukaryota; kingdom Metazoa; phylum Arthropoda; class Insecta; order Orthoptera; family Acrididae; genus Schistocerca; species Schistocerca piceifrons. Next base: position 26,354 of record NW_025727971.1, on the reverse strand, counting down.
AGAAATTACATCGGAATTAAATACAAAAGGCACAATGCCGAATTAAGTTCAAGAAGACTGACTCTTCTTACTGTCTATTTTTGAACCAGTCCTGTGACACTAGTTAAAGCCTCCGATGCTTCACTCCAGGTTTACTGTATCCCTTGGACCTTCTTATTGACGGTGAAACACAGAAATTGCACCGGAATTAAATACCAAACGCACAATGCCAACGTAAGTAAAACAAGTCTGACTCTTCTTACTGTCTGTGATTTGAACCATTCCTGTGACACTAGTTATAGATTCCGATGCTTCACTCCAGGATTACTGTATCCCTTGGACCTTCATATTGGCGATGAAACACAGAAATTGCCTCAGAATTAAATAGAAAATGCACAATGATGACTTAAGTACAATAAGACTGACTATTCTTACTGACTATGTTTTCAACCATTCCTGTGACACTAGTTATAGATTCCGATGATTTACTTCAGAATTACTGTATCCCTCTGACCTTCTTATTGACGATGAAACACAGAAATTGCATCGGAGTTAAATACAAAAGGCACAATGCCGACTTAAGTACAAGAAGATTGACTCTTCTTACTGTCTATGTTTTGAACCATTCCTGTGACACTAGTTATAAATTCCGATGCTTCACTTCAGGTTTACTGTATCCCTTGGACCTTCTTATTGACGATGAAACACAGAAATTGCATCGGAATTAAATAAATAAGGCACAAAGCAGAATTAAGTACAAGAAGACTGACTCTTCTTACTGTCTATGTTTTGAACCATTCCTGTGACACTAGTTTTGGAATCCGATGCTTCACTCCAGGTTTACTATATCCCTTGGACCTTCTTATTGACGATGAAACACAGAAATTGCATCGGAATTAAATAGAAAAGGCACAATGCCGACTTAAGTACAAGAAGACTGACTCATCTTACTGACTATGCTTTGAACCATTCCATTGACACTAGTTATAGATTCCGATGCTTCACTCCATGTTTACTGTATCCCTTGGACCTTCTTATTGACGATGAAACACAGAAATTGCATCGGAATTAAAAAGAAAAGGCACAATGCCGACTAAAGTACAAGAAGACTGACTCTTCTTAGTGACTATGTTTTGAACCATTCCATTGACACTAGTTATAGATTCCGATGCTTCACTCCAGGTTTACTGTATCCCTTGGACCTTCTTATTGACGATGAAACACAGAAATTGCATCGGAATTAAATAGAAAAGGCACAATGCCGACTTAAGTACAAGAAGACTGACTCTTCATACTGACTATGTTTTGAACCATTCCTGTGACACTAGTTATAGATCCGATGCTTCACTTCAGGTTTACTGTATACCTTGGACCTTCTTGTTGACGATGAATTGCAGAAATTGCATCGGAATTAAATACAAAAGGCACAATGCCGACTTAAGGTCAAGAAGACTGACTCTTCTTACTGACTTTGTTTTGAACCATTCCTGTGACACTAGTTATAGATTCCGATCCTTCACTTCAGGTTTATTGTATCCCTCTGACCTTCTTATTGACGATGAAACACAGAAATTGCATCGGAAGTAAATAGAAAAGGCACAATGTCGACGTAAGCACAAGAAGACTGACTCTTCTTACTGACTATGTTTTGAACCATTCCTGTGACACTAGTTATAGATTCCGATGCTTCACTGCAGGTTTACTATATCCCTTGGACCTTCTTATTGACGATGAAACACAGAAATTGCATCGGAATTAAATAGAAAAGGCACAATGCCTACTTAAGTACAAGAAGACTGACTCTTCTTACTGACTATGTTTTGAACCATTCCATTGACACTAGTTATAGATTCCGATGCTTCACTCCAGGTTTACTGTATCCCTTGGACCTTCTTATTGACGATGAAACACAGAAATTGCATCGGAATTAAATAGAAAAGGCACAATGCCGACTTAAGTACAAGAAGACTGACTCTTCTTACTGACTTTGTTTTGAACCATTCCTGTGACACTAGTTACAGATTCCGAAGCTTCACTTCAGGTTTATTGTATCCCTCTGACCTTCTTATTGACGATGAAAGACAGAAATTTATCGGAATTAAATAGAAAAGGCACAATGCCGACTTAAGTACATGAAGACTGACTCTTCTTACTGACTATGTTTTGAACCATGCCTGTGACACTAGTTATAGATTCCGATGCTTCACTCCAGGTTTACTGTATCACTTGGACCTTCGTATTGACAATGAAAGACAGAAATTGCATCGGTATTAAATACAAAAGGCACAATGCCGACTTAAGTAGAAGAAGACTAACTCTTCTTACTGACTATGATTTGAACCATTCCTTTGACACTAGTTATGGATTCCGATGCTTCACTTCAGGTTTACTGTATCCCTCTGACCTTCTTATTGACGATGAAACACGGAAATTGCTTCGGAATTAAATACAAAAGGCACAATGCCGACTTAAGTACAAGAAGACTGACTCTTCTAACTGTCTATGTTTTGAACGATTCCTGTGACACTAGTTACAGATTCCGATGCTTCACTCCAGGTTTACTGTATCCCTTGGTCCTTCTTATTGACGATGAAACACAGAAATTGCATCGGAATTAATTACAAAAGGCACAATGCCGACTTAAGTACAAGAAGACTGACTCTCCTTACTGACTATCTTTTGAACCATTCCTGTGACACTAGTTATAAATTCCGATGCTTCACTTCAGGTTTACTGTATCCCTTGGTCCTTCTTATTGACGATGAAACACAGAAATTACATCGGAATTAAATACAAAAGGCACAATGCCGAATTAAGTTCAAGAAGACTGACACTTCTTACTGTCTATTTTTGAACCAGTCCTGTGACACTAGTTAAAGTCTCCGATGCTTCACTCCAGGTTTACTGTATCCCTTGGACCTTCTTATTGACGATGAAACACAGAAATTGCACCGGAATTAAATACCAAAAGCACAATGCCAACGTAAGTAAAAGAAGTCTGACTCTTCTTACTGTCTATGATTTGAACCATTCCTGTGACACTAGTTATAGATTCCGATGCTTCACTCCAGGATTACAGTATCCCTTGGACCTTCATATTGGCGATGAAACACAGAAATTGCCTCAGAATTAAATAGAAAATGCACAATGATGACTTAAGTACAATAAGACTGACTATTCTTACTGACTATGTTTTGAACCATTCCTGTGACACTAGTTATAGATTCCGATAATTTACTTCAGAATTACTGTATCCCTCTGACCTTCTTATTGACGATGAAACACAGAAATTGCATCTGAGTTAAATACAAACGGCACAATGCCGACTTAAGTACAAGAAGATTGACTCTTCTTACTGTCTATGTTTTGAACCATTCCTGTGACACTAGTTATAAATTCCGATGCTTCACTTCAGGTTTACTGTATCCCTTGGACCTTCTTATTGACGATGAAACACAGAAATTGCATCGGAATTAAATAAATAAGGCACAAAGCAGAATTAAGTACAAGAAGACTGACTCTTCTTACTGTCTATGTTTTGAACCATTCCTGTGACACTAGTTTTGGAATCCGATGCTTCACTCCAGGTTTACTATATCCCTTGGACCTTCTTATTGACGATTAAACACAGAAATTGCATCGGAATTAAATAGAAAAGGCACAATGCCGACTTAAGTACAAGAAGACTGACTCATCTTACTGACTATGCTTTGAACCATTCCATTGACACTAGTTATAGATTCCGATGCTTCACTCCAAATTTACTGTATCCCTTGGACCTTCTTATTGACGATGAAACACAGAAATTGCATCGGAAGTAAATAGAAAATGCACAATGCTGACTTAAGTACAAGAAGACTGACTCTCCTTACTGACCATGTTTTGAACCATACCTGTGACACTAGTTACAGATCCGATGCTTCACTTCAGGTTTGCTGCATACCTTGGACCTTCTTATTGACGATGAAACACAGAAATTGCATCGGAATTAAATACAAACGGCACAATCCCGACTTAAGTACAAGAAGACTGACTCTTCCTACTGTCTATGTTTTGAACCATTCCTGTGACACTAGTTATAGATTCCGATGCTTCACTTCAGGTTTACTGTGTCCCTTGGACCTTCTTATTGACGATGAAACACAGAAAATGCATGGGAATTAAATACAAAAGGCACAATGCCGACTTATGTACATGAAGACCGACTCTTCCTACTGACTATGTTTTGAACCATTCCTGTGACACCCGTTATAGATTCCGATGCTTCACTTGAGGTTTACTGTATCCCTTGGACCTTCTTATTGACGATGAAACCCAGAAATTGCATCGGAATTAAATACAAACGGCACAATGCGGAATTAAGTACAAGAAGACTGACTCTTCTTACTGTCTATGCTTTGAACCATTCCTGTGACACTAGTTATAGATTCCGATGCTTCACTCCTGGTTTACTGTATCCCTTGGACCCTCTTATTGACGATGAAGCACAGAAAATGCATCGGAATTAAATACAAAAGGCACAATGCCGACCTAAGTACATGAAGACAGAATGTTCCTACTGACTATGTTTTGAACCATTCCTGTGACACTAGTTATAGATTCCGATGCTTCACTCCAGGTTTACTGTATCCCTTGGACCTTCTTATTGACGATGAAACACAAAAATTGCATCGGAATTAAATACAAAAGGCAAAATGCCGACTGAAGTACACGAAGACTGACTCTTCTTACTGACTATGATTTGAACCATTCCTGTGACACTAGTTACGGATTCCGATGCTTCACTCCAGGTTTACTGTATCCCTTGTACCTTCTTATTGACGATGAAACACAGAAATTGCATCGGAATTAAATACAAAAGGCACAATGCCGACTTAAGTACAAGAAGACTAACTCTTCTTACTGACTATGTTTTGAACCGTTCCTGTGACACTAGTTATAGATTCCGATGCTACAATTCAGGTCTACTGTATCCCTTTGACCTTCTTATTGACGATGAAACACAGAATATGCATCGGAATTAAATACAAAAGGCACAATGCCGAATTAAGTTCAAGAAGACTGACTCTTCTTACTGTCTATTTTTGAACCAGTCCTGTAACACTAGTTATAGACTCCGATGCTTCACTCTAGGTTTACTGTATCCCTTGGTCCTTCTTATTGACGATGAAACACAGAAATTGCATCGAAATTAAATAGAAAAGGCACAATGCCGACTTAAAAACAAGAAGACTGACTCTTCTTACTGACTATGCTTTGAAGCATTCCTGTGACACCAGTTATAAATTCCGATGCATCACTTTAGGTTTACTGTCTCCCTTGGAACATCATATTGACGATGAAACACAGAAAATGCATCGGAATTAAATACAAAATGCACAGTGCAGAATTAAGTACAAGGAGACTGACTCTTCTTACTCTCTATGTTTTGAACCATTCCTGTGACACTAGTTATAGATTCCGATGCTTCACTTCAGGTTTACTGTACCCCTCTGACCATCTTATTGACGATGAAACACAGAAATTGCATCGGAATTAAATACAAAAGGCACAATGCCGACTTAAGTACAAGAAGACTGACTCTTCTTACTGTCTATGATTTGAACCATTCCATTGACACTAGTTATAGATTCCGATGCTTCACTCCAGGTTTACTGTATCCCTTGGACCTTGTTCTTGACGATGAAACACAGAAATTGCATCGGAATTAAATAGAAAAGGAACAATGCCGACTTAAGTACAAGAAGACTGACTCTTCTTACTGACTATGTTTTCAACAATTCCTGTGACACTAGTTATAGATTCCGATGATTCACCTCAGGTTTACTGTATCCTTTGGACCTTCTTATTGACGATGAAGCACAGAAATTGCATCGGAATTAAATACAAAAGGCAAAATTCCGACTTAAGTACACGAAGACTGACTCTTCTTACTGTCTATGTTTTGAACCATTCCTGTGACACTAGTTATAGATTCCGATGCTACACTCTAGGTTTACTGTATCCCTTGGACCTTCTTATTGACGATGAAACACAGAAATTTCATCGGAATTAAATACAAAAGGCACAATGCCGACTTAAGGACAAGAAGACTGACTCTTCTTACTGACTTTGTTTTGAACCATTCCTGTGCCACTAGTTATAGATTCCGATGCTTCAGGTTTATTGTATCCCTCTGACCTTCTTATTGACGATGAAACACAGAAATTGCACGGGAATTAAATACAAAAGGCACAATGCCGACTTAAGTAAAAGAAGTTTGACTCTTCTTACTGACTATGATTTGAACCTTTCCTGTGACACTAGTTATAGTTTCCGATGCTTCACTCCAGGTTTACTGTATCCCTTGGACCTTCATATTGACGATGAAACACAGAAATTGCATCAGAATTAAATAGAAAATGCACAATGATGACTTAAGTACAATAAGACTGAATATTCTAACTGATTATGTTTTAAACCATTCCTGTGACACTAGTTATAGATTCCAATGCTTCACTTCAGGATTACTGTATCCCTCTGACCTTCTTACTGACGATGAAACACAGAAATTGCATCGGAGTTAAATACAAAAGGCACAATGCCGACATAAGTACAAGAAGACTGACTCTTCTTACTGTCTATGTTTTGAACCATTCCTGTGACACTAGCTATAGATTCCGATGCTTCACTTCAGGTTTCAGGTTTGCTGTACCCCTCTGACCTTCTTATTGACGATGGACCACAGAAATTGCATGGGAATTAAATACAAAAGGCACAAAGCAGAATTAAGTACAAGAAGACTGACTCTTCTTACTGTCTATGTTTTGAACCATTCCTGTGACACTAGTTATAGATTCCGATGCTTCACTCCAGGTTTACTATATCCCTTGGACCTTCTTATTGACGATGAAACACAGAAATTGCATCGGAATTAAATAGAAGAGGCACAATGCCGACTTAAGTACAAGAAGACTGACTCTTCATACTGACTATGTTTTGAACCATTCCTGTGACACTAGTTATAGATCCGATGCTTCACTTCAGGTTTACTGTATACCTTGGACCTTCTTGTTGACGATGAATTGCAGAAATTGCATCGGAATTAAATACAAAAGGCACAATGCCGACTTAAGGTCAAGAAGACTGACTCTTCTTACTGACTTTGTTTTGAACCATTCCTGTGACACTAGTTATAGATTCCGATCCTTCACTTCAGGTTTATTGTATCCCTCTGACCTTCTTATTGACGATGAAACACAGAAATTGCATCGGAAGTAAATAGAAAAGGCACAATGTCGACGTAAGCACAAGAAGACTGACTCTTCTTACTGACTATGTTTTGAACCATTCCTGTGACACTAGTTATAGATTCCGATGCTTCACTGCAGGTTTACTATATCCCTTGGACCTTCTTATTGACGATGAAACACAGAAATTGCATCGGAATTAAATAGAAAAGGCACAATGCCTACTTAAGTACAAGAAGACTGACTCTTCTTACTGACTATGTTTTGAACCATTCCATTGACACTAGTTATAGATTCCGATGCTTCACTCCAGGTTTACTGTATCCCTTGGACCTTCTTATTGACGATGAAACACAGAAATTGCATCGGAATTAAATAGAAAAGGCACAATGCCGACTTAAGTACAAGAAGACTGACTCTTCTTACTGACTTTGTTTTGAACCATTCCTGTGACACTAGTTACAGATTCCGAAGCTTCACTTCAGGTTTATTGTATCCCTCTGACCTTCTTATTGACGATGAAAGACAGAAATTTATCGGAATTAAATAGAAAAGGCACAATGCCGACTTAAGTACATGAAGACTGACTCTTCTTACTGACTATGTTTTGAACCATGCCTGTGACACTAGTTATAGATTCCGATGCTTCACTCCAGGTTTACTGTATCACTTGGACCTTCGTATTGACAATGAAAGACAGAAATTGCATCGGTATTAAATACAAAAGGCACAATGCCGACTTAAGTAGAAGAAGACTAACTCTTCTTACTGACTATGATTTGAACCATTCCTTTGACACTAGTTATGGATTCCGATGCTTCACTTCAGGTTTACTGTATCCCTCTGACCTTCTTATTGACGATGAAACACGGAAATTGCTTCGGAATTAAATACAAAAGGCACAATGCCGACTTAAGTACAAGAAGACTGACTCTTCTAACTGTCTATGTTTTGAACGATTCCTGTGACACTAGTTACAGATTCCGATGCTTCACTCCAGGTTTACTGTATCCCTTGGTCCTTCTTATTGACGATGAAACACAGAAATTGCATCGGAATTAATTACAAAAGGCACAATGCCGACTTAAGTACAAGAAGACTGACTCTCCTTACTGACTATCTTTTGAACCATTCCTGTGACACTAGTTATAAATTCCGATGCTTCACTTCAGGTTTACTGTATCCCTTGGTCCTTCTTATTGACGATGAAACACAGAAATTACATCGGAATTAAATACAAAAGGCACAATGCCGAATTAAGTTCAAGAAGACTGACACTTCTTACTGTCTATTTTTGAACCAGTCCTGTGACACTAGTTAAAGTCTCCGATGCTTCACTCCAGGTTTACTGTATCCCTTGGACCTTCTTATTGACGATGAAACACAGAAATTGCACCGGAATTAAATACCAAAAGCACAATGCCAACGTAAGTAAAAGAAGTCTGACTCTTCTTACTGTCTATGATTTGAACCATTCCTGTGACACTAGTTATAGATTCCGATGCTTCACTCCAGGATTACAGTATCCCTTGGACCTTCATATTGGCGATGAAACACAGAAATTGCCTCAGAATTAAATAGAAAATGCACAATGATGACTTAAGTACAATAAGACTGACTATTCTTACTGACTATGTTTTGAACCATTCCTGTGACACTAGTTATAGATTCCGATAATTTACTTCAGAATTACTGTATCCCTCTGACCTTCTTATTGACGATGAAACACAGAAATTGCATCTGAGTTAAATACAAACGGCACAATGCCGACTTAAGTACAAGAAGATTGACTCTTCTTACTGTCTATGTTTTGAACCATTCCTGTGACACTAGTTATAAATTCCGATGCTTCACTTCAGGTTTACTGTATCCCTTGGACCTTCTTATTGACGATGAAACACAGAAATTGCATCGGAATTAAATAAATAAGGCACAAAGCAGAATTAAGTACAAGAAGACTGACTCTTCTTACTGTCTATGTTTTGAACCATTCCTGTGACACTAGTTTTGGAATCCGATGCTTCACTCCAGGTTTACTATATCCCTTGGACCTTCTTATTGACGATTAAACACAGAAATTGCATCGGAATTAAATAGAAAAGGCACAATGCCGACTTAAGTACAAGAAGACTGACTCATCTTACTGACTATGCTTTGAACCATTCCATTGACACTAGTTATAGATTCCGATGCTTCACTCCAAGTTTACTGTATCCCTTGGACCTTCTTATTGACGATGAAACACAGAAATTGCATCGGAAGTAAATAGAAAATGCACAATGCTGACTTAAGTACAAGAAGACTGACTCTCCTTACTGACCATGTTTTGAACCATACCTGTGACACTAGTTACAGATCCGATGCTTCACTTCAGGTTTGCTGCATACCTTGGACCTTCTTATTGACGATGAAACACAGAAATTGCATCGGAATTAAATACAAACGGCACAATCCCGACTTAAGTACAAGAAGACTGACTCTTCCTACTGTCTATGTTTTGAACCATTCCTGTGACACTAGTTATAGATTCCGATGCTTCACTTCAGGTTTACTGTATCCCTTGGACCTTCTTATTGACGATGAAACACAGAAAATGCATGGGAATTAAATACAAAAGGCACAATGCCGACTTATGTACATGAAGACCGACTCTTCCTACTGACTATGTTTTGAACCATTCCTGTGACACCCGTTATAGATTCCGATGCTTCACTTGAGGTTTACTGTATCCCTTGGACCTTCTTATTGACGATGAAACCCAGAAATTGCATCGGAATTAAATACAAACGGCACAATGCGGAATTAAGTACAAGAAGACTGACTCTTCTTACTGTCTATGTTTTGAACCATTCCTGTGACACTAGTTATAGATTCCGATGCTTCACTCCTGGTTTACTGTATCCCTTGGACCCTCTTATTGACGATGAAGCACAGAAAATGCATCGGAATTAAATACAAAAGGCACAATGCCGACCTAAGTACATGAAGACAGAATGTTCCTACTGACTATGTTTTGAACCATTCCTGTGACACTAGTTATAGATTCCGATGCTTCACTCCAGGTTTACTGTATCCCTTGGACCTTCTTATTGACGATGAAACACAAAAATTGCATCGGAATTAAATACAAAAGGCAAAATGCCGACTGAAGTACACGAAGACTGACTCTTCTTACTGACTATGATTTGAACCATTCCTGTGACACTAGTTACGGATTCCGATGCTTCACTCCAGGTTTACTGTATCCCTTGTACCTTCTTATTGACGATGAAACACAGAAATTGCATCGGAATTAAATACAAAAGGCACAATGCCGACTTAAGTACAAGAAGACTAACTCTTCTTACTGACTATGTTTTGAACCGTTCCTGTGACACTAGTTATAGATTCCGATGCTACAATTCAGGTCTACTGTATCCCTTTGACCTTCTTATTGACGATGAAACACAGAATATGCATCGGAATTAAATACAAAAGGCACAATGCCGAATTAAGTTCAAGAAGACTGACTCTTCTTACTGTCTATTTTTGAACCAGTCCTGTAACACTAGTTATAGACTCCGATGCTTCACTCTAGGTTTACTGTATCCCTTGGTCCTTCTTATTGACGATGAAACACAGAAATTGCATCGAAATTAAATAGAAAAGGCACAATGCCGACTTAAAAACAAGAAGACTGACTCTTCTTACTGACTATGCTTTGAAGCATTCCTGTGACACCAGTTATAAATTCCGATGCATCACTTTAGGTTTACTGTCTCCCTTGGAACATCATATTGACGATGAAACACAGAAAATGCATCGGAATTAAATACAAAATGCACAGTGCAGAATTAAGTACAAGGGGACTGACTCTTCTTACTCTCTATGTTTTGAACCATTCCTGTGACACTAGTTATAGATTCCGATGCTTCACTTCAGGTTTACTGTACCCCTCTGACCTTCTTATTGACGATGAAACACAGAAATTGCATCGGAATTAAATACAAAAGGCACAATGCCGACTTAAGTACAAGAAGACTGACTCTTCTTACTGTCTATGATTTGAACCATTCCATTGACACTAGTTATAGATTCCGATGCTTCACTCCAGGTTTACTGTATCCCTTGGACCTTGTTCTTGACGATGAAACACAGAAATTGCATCGGAATTAAATAGAAAAGGAACAATGCCGACTTAAGTACAAGAAGACTGACTCTTCTTACTGACTATGTTTTCAACAATTCCCTGTGACACTAGTTATAGATTCCGATGATTCACCTCAGGTTTACTGTATCCTTTGGACCTTCTTATTGACGATGAAGCACAGAAATTGCATCGGAATTAAATACAAAAGGCAAAATTCCGACTTAAGTACACGAAGACTGACTCTTTCTTACTGTCTATGTTTTGAACCATTCCTGTGACACTAGTTATAGATTCCGATGCAACACTCCAGGTTTACTGTATCCCTTGGACCTTCTTATTGACGATGAAACACAGAAATTTCATCGGAATTAAATACAAAAAGGCACAATGCCGACTTAAGGACAAGAAGACTGACTCTTCTTACTGACTTTGTTTTGAACCATTCCTGTGCCACTAGTTATAGATTCCGATGCTTCAGGTTTATTGTATCCCTCTGACCTTCTTATTGACGATGAAACACAGAAATTGCACGGGAATTAAATACAAAAGGCACAATGCCGACTTAAGTAAAAGAAGTTTGACTCTTCTTACTGACTATGATTTGAACCTTTCCTGTGACACTAGTTATAGTTTCCGATGCTTCACTCCAGGTTTACTGTATCCCTTGGACCTTCATATTGACGATTGAAACACAGAAATTGCATCAGAATTAAATAGAAAATGCACAATGATGACTTAAGCACAATAAGACTGAATATTCTAACTGATATGTTTTGAACCATTCCTGTGACACTAGTTATAGATTCCGATGCTTCACTTCAGGATTACTGTATCCCTCTGACCTTCTTACTGGACGATGAAACACAGAAATTGCATCGGAGTTAAATACAAAAGGCACAATGCCGACATAAGTACAAGAAGACTGACTCTTCTTACTGTCTATGTTTTGAACCATTCCTGTGACACTAGCTATAGATTCCGATGCTTCACTTCAGGTTTCAGGTTTGCTGTACCCCTCTGACCTTCTTATTGACGATGGACCACAGAAATTGCATGGGAATTAAATACAAAAGGCACAAAGCAGAATTAAGTACAAGAAGACTGACTCTTCTTACTGTCTATGTTTTGAACCATTCCTGTGACACTAGTTATAGATTCCGATGCTTCACTCCAGGTTTACTATATCCCTTGGACCTTCTTATTGACGATGAAACACAGAAATTGCATCGGAATTAAATAGAAGAGGCACAATGCCGACTTAAGTACAAGAAGACTGACTCTTCTTACTGACTATGTTTTGAACCATTCCATTGACACTAGTTATAGATTCCGATGCTTCACTCCATGTTTACTGTATCGCTTGGACCTTCTTATTGACGATGAAACACAGACATTGGATATGAATGAAATAGAAAAGGCACAATGCCGGCTTAAGTACAAGAACACTGACTCTTCTTACTGACTATGTTTTGAACCATTCCTGTGACACTAGTTATAGATTCCGATGCTTCACTCCAGGTTTACTGTATACCTTGGACCTTCTTATTGACGATGAAACACAGATATTGCATCGGAATTAAATACAAAAGGCACAATGCCGACTTAAGTACAAGAAGACTAACTCTTCTTACTGACTATGTTTTGAACCATTCCTGTGACACTAGTTATGGATTCCGATGCTTCACTTCAGGTTTTACTGTATCCCTCTGACCTTCGTATTGACGATGAAACACAGAAATTGCATCGGAATTAAATACAAAAGCACAATACCGAATTAAGTTCTAGAAGACCGACTCTTCTTACTGTCTATTTTTGAACCAGTCCTGAGACACTAGTTATAGACTCCGATGCTTCACTCCACGTTTACTGTATCCCTTGGTCCTTCTTATTGACGATGAAACACAGAAATTGCATCCGAATTAAATAGAAAAGGCACAATGCCGACTTAAGAACAAGATGACTGACTCTTCTTACTGACTATGTTTTGAACCATTCCTGTGACACTAGCTATAGATTCCGATGCTTCACTTCAGGTTTACTGTACCCCTCTGACCTTCTTATTGACGATGAAACACAGAAACTGCATCGGAATTAAATACAAAGGGCACAATGCCGACTTAAGTACAAGAAGACTGACTCTTCTTACTGACTATGTTTTGAACCATTCCTGTGACACTAGTTATAAATTCCGATGCTACACTTCAGGTTTACTGTATCCCTTGGACATTCTTATTGACGATGAAACACAGAAATTGCATCGGAATTAAATACAAAAGGCACAGTGCAGAATTTAGTACAAGGAGACTGACTTTTCTTACTGTCTGTGTTTTGACCCATTCCTGTGACACTAGTTATAGATTCCGATGCTTCACTCCAGGTTTACTGTATCCCTTGGACCTTCTTATTGATGATGAAACACAGAAATTGCATCGGAATTAAATACGAAAGGCACAATGCCGACTTAAGAACAAGATGACTGACACTCCTCTCTGGCTATGTTTTGAACCATTCCTGTGACACTAGTTATAAACTCCGATACTTCATTTCAGGTTTACTGTATCGCTTCGACCTTCTTATTGACGATGAAACACAGAAATTGCATCGGAATTAAATATAAAATGCACAAAGCAGAATTAAGTACAAGAAGACTGACTCCTCTTACTGTCTATGTTTTGAACCATTCCTGTGACACTAGTTATAGATTCCGATGCTACACTCCAGGTTTACTGTATCCCTTGGACCTTCTTATTGACGATGAAACACAGAAATTGCATCGGAATTAAATACAAAAGGCACAATGCCGACTTAAGGACAAGAAGACTGACTCTTCTTACTGACTTTGTTTTGAACCATTCCTGTGACACTAGTTATAAGATTCCGATGCTTCAGGTTTATTGTATGCCTCTGACCTTCTTATTGACGATGAAACACAGAAATTGCACCGGAATTAAATACAAAAGGCACAATGCCGACTTAAGTAAAGGAAGTTTGACTCATTCTTACTGACTATGATTTGAACCTTTCCTGTGACACTAGATATAATTTCTGATGCTTCACTCCAGGTTTATTGTATCCCTTGGACCTTCATATTGACGATGAAACACAGAAATTGCATCAGAATTAAATAGAAAACGCACAATGATGACTTAAGTACAATAAGACTGAATTTTCTAACTGACTATGTTTTGAACCATTCCTGTGACACTAGTTATAGATTCCGATGCTTCACTTCAGGATTACTGTATCCCTCTGGACCTTCCTTATTGACGATTGAAACACAGAAATTGCATCGGAGGTTAAATACAAAAGGCACAATACCGACTTAAGTACAAGAAGACTGACTCTTCTTACTGTCTATGTTTTGAACCATTCCTGTGACACTAGTTATAAATTCCGATGCTTCACTTCAGGTTTACTGTATCCCTTGGACCTTCTTATTCACGATGAAACACAGAAATTGCATCGGAATTAAAAACAAAAGGCACAAAGCAGAATTAAGTACAAGAAGACTGACTCATCTTACTGTCTATGTTTTGAACCATTCCTGTGACACTAGCTATAGATTCCGATGCTTCACTTCAGGTTTCAGGTTTACTGTACCCCTCTGACCTTCTTATTGACGATGAAACACAGACATTGCATCGGAATTAAATACAAAAGGCACAAAGCAGAATTAAGTACAAGAAGACTGACTCTTCTTACTGTCTATGTTTTGAACCATCCCTGTGACACTAGTTATAGATTCCGATGCTTCATTCCAGGTTTACTGTATCCCTTATTTACGATCAAACATAGAAATTGCATCGGAATTAATTACAAAAGGCACAATGCCGACTTAAGGACAAGAAGACTGACTCTTCTTACTGTATATGTTTTGAACCATTCCTGTGACACTAGCTATAGATTCCGTTGCTTCACTTCAGGTTTACTGTATCCCTTCGACCTTCTTATAGACGATGAATTACAGAAATTGCATCGGATTTAAATAGAAATGGCACAATTTTGATGTAAGTACAAGAAGACTGACTCTTCTTACTGTCTATGATTTGAACCATTCCTGTGACACTAGTTATAGATTCCGATGCTTCACTCCAGGTTTACTATATCCCTTGGACCTTCTTATTGACGATGAAACACAGAAATTGCATCGGAATTAAATAGAAGAGGCACAATGGCGACTTAAGTACAAGAAGACTGACTCTTCTTACTGACTATGTTTTGAACCATTCCTGTGACACTAGTTATAGATCCGATGCTTCACTTCAGGTTTACTGTATACCTTGGACCTTCTTATTTACGATGAAACACAGAAATTGCATCGGATTTAAATACAAACGGCACAATGCCTACTTAAGTACAAGAAGACTGACTCTTCCTACTGTCTATGTTTTGAAATATTCCTGTGACACTAGTTATAGATTACGATGCTTCACTCCAGGTTTACTGTATCCCTTGGACCTTCATATTGACGATGAAACACAGAAATTGCATCGGAGTTAAATACAAAAGGCACAATGCCGACTTAAGTACAAGAAGACTGACTCTTCTTACTGTCTATGTCTTGAACCATTCCTGTGACACTAGTTATAAATTCCGATGCTTCACTTCAGGTTTACTGTATCCCTTGGACCTTCTTATTGACGATGAAACACAGAAATTGCATCGGAATTAAATACAAAAGGCACAAAGCAGAATTAAGTACAAGAAGACTGACTCTTCTTACTGTCTATGTTTTGAACCGTTCCTGTGACACTAGCAATAGATTCCGAGGCTTCACTTCAGGTTTCAGGTTTACTGTACCCCTCTGACCTTCTTATTGACGATGAAACACAGAAATTGCATCGGAATTAAATACAAAAGGCACAAAGCAGAATTAAGTACAAGAAGACTGACTCTTCTTACTGTCTATGCTTTGAACCATCCCTGTGACACTAGTTATAGATTCCGATGCTTCACTCCAAGTTTACTGTATCCCTTGGACCTTCTTATTTACGATCAAACACAGAAATTGCATCGGAATTAATTATAAAAGGCACAATGCCGACTTAAGGACAAGAACACTGACACTTCTTCCTGACTATGTTTTGAACCATTCCTGTGACACTAGCTATAGATTCCGAAGCTTCACTTCAGGTTTACTGTATCCCTTCGACCTTCTTATAGACGATGAATTACAGAAATTGCATCGGATTTAAATAGAAATGGCACAATGTCGACGTAAGTACAAGAAGACTGACTCTTCTTGCTGTCTATGTTTTGAACCATTCCTGTGACACTAGTTATAGATTCCGATGCTTCATTCCAGGTTTACTATATCGCTTGGACCTTCTTATTGACGATGAAACACAGAAATTGCATCGGAATTAAATAGAAGAGGCACAATGCCGACTTAAGTACAAGAAGACTGACTCTTCTTACTGACTATGATTTGAACCATTCCATTGACACTAGTTATAGATTCCGATGCTTCACTCCATGTTCACTGTATCCCTTGGACCTTCTTATTGACGATGAAACACAGAAATTGCATCGGAATGAAATAGAAAAGGCACAATGCCGACTTAAGTACAAGAAGACTGACTCTTCTTACTGACTATGTTTTGAACCATTCCTGTGACACTAGTTATAGATCCGATGCTTCACTTCAGGTTTACTGTATACCTTGGACCTTCTTATTGACGATTAAGCACAGAAATTGCATCGGAATTAAATACAAACGGCACAATGCCGACTTAAGTACAAGAAGACTGACTCTTCCTACTGTCTACGTTTTGAAAAATTCCTGTGACACTAGTTATAGATTCCGATGCTTCATTCCAGGTTTACTGTATCCCTTGGACCTTCTTATTGACGATGAAACACAGATATTGCATCTGAATTAAATACAAAAGGCACAATGCCGACATAAGTACAAGAAGACTATCTCTTCTTACTGACTATGTTTTGAACCATTCCTGTGACACTAGTTATGGATTCCCATGCTTCACTTCTGGTTTACTGTATCCCTCTGACCTTCTTATTGTCGATGAAACACAGAAATTGCATCGGAATTAAATACAAAAGGCACAGTGCCGAATTAAGTTCAAGAAGACCGACTCTTCATACTGTCTATTTTTGAACCAGTCCTGAGACACTAGTTATAGACTCCGATGCTTCACTCCAGGTTTACTATATCCCTCGGTCCTCCTTATTGACGATGAAACACAGAAATTGCATCGGAATTAAATAGAAAAAGCACAATGACGACTTAAGTACAAGAAGACTGACTCTTCTTACTGACTATGTTTGAACCATTCCAGTGACACTAGTTATAAATTCCGATGACACACTTCAGGATTACTGTATCCCTTGGACATTCTTATTGACGATGAAACACAGAAATTGCACCGGAATTAAATACAAAAGGCACAGTGCAGATTTAAGTACAAAGAGACTGACTTTTCTTACTGTCTGTGTTTTGAACCATTCCTGTGACACTAGTTATAGATTCCGATGCTTCACTCCAGGTTTACTGTATCCCTTGGACCTTCTTATTGATGATGAAACACAGAAATTGCATCGGAACTAAATACAAAAGGCACAATGCCGAATTAAGTACAAGAAGACTGACTCTTCTTACTGTCTATGATTTGAACCATTCCAGTGACACTAGTTACATTTTCCGATGCTTCACTCCAGGTATACTGTATCCCTTGGTCCTTCTTATTGACGATGAACCACAGAAATTGCATCGGAAATAAATACAAAAAGCACAATGCTGACTTAAGTACAAGAAGACTGACACTCCTTACTGACTATGTTTTGAACCATTCCTGTGACACTAGTTATAAACTCCGATGCTTCACTTCAGGTTTACTGTATCGCTTGGACCTTCTTATCGACGATGAAACACAGAAATTGCATCGGAATTAAATACAAAATGCACAAAGCTGAATTAAGTACAAGAAGACTGACTCTTCTTACTGTCTATGCTTTGAACCATTCCTGTGACACTAGTTATAGATTCCGATGCCTCACTCCAGGTTTACTGTATCCCTTGGACCTTCTTATTGATGAAGAAACACAGAAATTGCACCGGAATTAAATACAAAAGGCACAACAACCACTTAAGGACAAGAAGACTGACTCTTCTTACTGACTTTGTTTTGAACCATTCCTGTGACACTAGTTATAGATTCCGATGCTTCACTTCAGGTTTATTGTATCCCTCTGATCTTCTTATTGACGATGAAATACAGAAATTGCATCGGAATTAAATAGAAAAGGCACAATGCCGACTTAAGTACAAGAAGACTGTCTCTTCTTACTGACTATGCTTTGAACCATTCCTGTGACACTAGTTATAGATTCCGATGCTTCACTTCAGGATTACTGTATCCCTCTGACCTTCTTACTGACGATGAAACACAGAAATTGCATCGGAATTAAATAGAAAAGGCACAATGCCGACTTAAGTACAAGAAGACTGACTCTTCTTACAGTCTATGTTTTGAACCATCCCTGTGACACTAGTTATAGATTCCGATGCTTCACTCCAGGTTTACTGTATCCCTTGGTCCTGCTTATTGACGACGAAACACAGAAATTGCATCGGAATCAAATACAAAAGGCACAATGCCGTCTTAAGTACAAGAAGACTGACTCTCCTTATTGACTTTGTTTTGAACCATTCCTGTGACACTAGCTATAAATTCCGATGCTTCACTTCAGGTTTACTGTATCCCTTAGACCTTCTTATTGACGATGAAACACAGAAAATGCATCGGAATTAAATACAAAAGGCACAATGCCGACTTAAGTACATGAAGACCGACTCTTCCTACTAACTATGTTTTGAACCATTCCTGTGACACCCGTAATACATTCCGATGCTTCACTTGAGGTTTACTGTATCCCTTGGACCTTCTTATTGACGATGAAACACAGAAATTGCATCGGAATTAAATACAAAAGGCACAATGCCGAATTAAGTACAAGAAGACTGACCCTTCTTACTCTCTATGATCTGAACCATTCCTGTGACACTAGTTATATATTCCGATGCTGCTCTCCAGGATTACTGTATCCCTTGGACCTTCTTATTGACGAAGAAACACAGGAATTGCATCGGAATTAAATACAAAAGGCACAATGCCGACTTAAGGACAAGAAGACTGACTCTTCTTACTGACTATGTTTTTAACCATTCCTGTGACACTAGCTATAGATACGGATGCTTTATTTCAGGTTTACTGTATCCCTCTGACCTTCGTATTGACGATGAATCACAGAAATTGCATCGGAATTAAATACAAAAGGCACAATGCCGACTTAAGTAAAAGAGTGTCTGACTCTTCTTACTGTCTATGATATGAACCATTCCTGTGACACTAGTTATAGATTCCGATGCTTCACTCCAGGTTTACTCTATCGGTTGGACCTTCATATTGACGATGAAACACAGAAATTGCATCAGAATTAAATAGAAAATGCACAATGATGACTTAAGTACAATAAGACTGACTATTCTTACTGACTATGTATTGAACTATTGCTGTGACACTAGTTATAGATTCCGATGCTTCACTCCAGGTTTACTGTATCCCTTGGACCTTCTTATTGACGATGAAACACAGAAATTGCATCGGAATTAAATAGATAAGGCACAATGACGACGTAAGTACAAGAAGACTGACTCTTCTTACAGTCTATGCTTTGAACCATTCCTGTGACACTAGTTATAGATTCCGATGCTTCACTCCAGGTTTACTGTATCCCTTGGACCTTCTTATTGACGATGAAACACAGAAATTGCATCGGAATTAAATACAAAAGGCACAATGCCGGCTTAAGGACAAGAAGACTGACTCTTCTTACTGACTATGTTTTGAACCATTCCTGTGACACTAGCCATAGATTCCGATGCTTCACTTCAGGTTCACTGTATCCCTCTGACCTTCTTATTGACGATGAAAAACAGAAATTGCATCGGAATTAAATACAAAAGGCCCAATGCGGATTTAAGTACAAGAAGACTGACTCTTCTTACTGTCTATGTTTTGAACCATACCTTTGACACTAGTTATAGATTCCGATGCTTCACTCCAGGTTTACTATATCCCTTGGATCTTCTTATGACGATGAAACACAGAAATTGCTTCGGAAGTGAATAGAAAAGGCACTGTGCCGACTTAAGTACAAGAAGACTGACTCTTCTTACTGACTATGTTTTGAACGATTCCTGTGACACTAATTATAGGTCCCGATGCTTCACTTCAGGTTTTCTGTATCCCTAGGACCTTCTCATTGACGATGAAACACAAAAATTGCATCGGAATTAAATACAAAAGGCAAAATGCCGACTGAAGTACACAAAGACTGACTCTTCTTACTGTCTATGATTTGAACCATTCCTGTGACACTCGTTACAGATTCCGATGCTTCACTCCAGGTTTACTGTATCCCTTGGACCTTCTTATTGACGAAGAAACACAGAAATTGCATCGGAATTAAATACAAAAGGCACAATGCCGACCTAAGTAAAAGAAGTCTGACTCTTCTTACTGTCTATGATTTGAACCATTCCTGTGACACTAGTTATAGATCCCGATGCTTCACTCCAGGTTTACTGTATCGGTTGGACCTTCATATTGACGATGAAACACAGAAATTGCTTCAGAATTAAATAGAAAATGCACAATGATGACTTAAGTACAATAAGACTGACTATTCTTACTGACTATGTTTGAACCATTCCTGTGACACTAGTTATAGATACCGATGCTTCACTCAAGGTTTACTGTATCCCTTGGACCTTCTTATTGACGATGAAACACAGAAATTGCAGCGGAATTAATTACAAAAGGCACAATGCCGACTTAAGAACAAGAAGACTGACTCTTCTTACTGACTATGCTTTGATCCATTCCTGTGACACTAGTTTTGGATTCCGATGCATCACTTCAGGTTTATTGTATCCCTCTGACCTTCTTCTTGACGATGAAACACAGAAATTGCATCGGAAATAAATAGAAAAGGCTCAATGTCGAAGTAAGTACAAGAAGACTGACTCTTCTCACTGTCTATGTTTTGAACCATTCCTGTGACACTAGTTAGAGATTCCGATGCTTCACTCCAGGTTTACTATATCCCTTGGACCTTCTTATTGACGATGAAACACAGAAATTGAATCGGAATTAAAAAGAAAAGGCACAATCCCGACTTAAGTACAAGAAGACTGACTCTTCTTATTGACTATGTTTTGAACCATTCCATTGACACTAGTTATAGATTCCGATGCTTCACTCCAGGCTTACTGTACCCCTTGGACCTTCTTATTGACGATGAAACACAGAAATTGCATCGGAATTAAATAGAAAAGGCACAATGCCGACTTAAGTACAAGAAGACTGACTCTTCTTACTGTCTATGTTTAGAAAGATCCCTGTGACACAAGTTATAGATTCCGATGCTTCACTCCAGGTTTACTGTATCCCTTGGTCCTTCTTATTGACGATGAAACACAGAAATTGCATCGGAATTAAATACAAAAGGCACAATGCCGACTTAAGTACAAGAAGACTGACACTCCTTACTGGCTATGTTTTGAACCATTCCTGTGACACTAGTTATAAACTCCGATACTTCACTTCATGTTTACTGTATCGCTTATACCTTCTTATTGACGATGAAACACAGAAATTGCATCGGAATTAAATACAAAATGCACAAAGCAGAGTTAAGTACAAGAAGACTGACTCTTCTTGCTGTCTATGTTTAGAACCATTCCTGTGACACTAGTTATAGATTCCGATGCTTCACTCCAGGTTTACTGTATACCTCTGACCTTCTTATTGACGATGAAACACAGAAAATGCATCGGAATTAAATACCAAATGCACAATGCCGACTTAAGTACAAGAAGACTGACTCTTCTTACTGTCTATGTTTTGAACCATCCCTGTGACACTAGTTAATGATTCCGATGCTTCACTCCAGGTTTACTGTATCCCTTGGTCCTTCTTATTGCGATGAAACACAGAAATTACATCGGAATTAAATACAAAAGGCACAATGCCGACTTAAGTACAAGAAGACTGACTCTCCTTACTGACTATGTTTGAACCATTCCTGTGACGCTAGTTATAAATTCCGATGCTTCACTTCAGGTTTACGGTATCCCTTGGACCATCTTATTGACGATGAAACACAGAAAATGCATCGGAATTAAATACAAAAGGCACAATGCCGACTTAAGTACATGAAGACCGACTCTTCCTACTGACAATGTTTTGAACCAATCCTGTGACACCCGTTATAGATTCCGTTGCTTCACTTGAGGTTTACTGTATCCCTTGGACCTTCTTATTGACGATGATACACAGAAATTGCATCGGAATTAAATACAAAAGGCACAATGCCGAATTAAGTACAAGAAGACTGACTCTTCTTACTGTGTATGCTTTGAACCATTCCTGTGACACTAGTTATAGATTCCGATGCTTCACTCCAGGTTTACTGTATCCCTCGGACCCTCTTATTGACGATGAAACACAGAAATTGCATCGGAATTAAATACAAAAGGCACAATGCCGACTTAAGGACAAGAAGACTGACTCTTCTTACTGACTATGTTTGAACCATTCCTGTGACACTAGCTATAGATTCCGATGCTTCACTTCTGGTTTACTGTATCCCTCTGACCTTCTTATTGACGATGAAACACAGAAATTGCATCGGAATTAAATACAAAAGGCACAATGCCGTCTTAAGCAAAAGAAGACTGACTCTTCTTACTGTCTATGATTTGAACAATTCCAGTGACACTAGTTACATTTTCCGATGCTTCACTCCAGGTATACTGTATCCCTTGGTCCTTCTTATTGACGATGAACCACAGAAATTGTATCGGAAATAAATACAAAAGCACAATGCTGACTTAAGTACAAGAAGACTGACACTCCTTACTGACTATGTTTTGAACCATTCCTGTGACACTAGTTATAAACTCCGATGCTTCACTTCAGGTTTACTGTATCGCTTGGACCTTCTTATTGACGATGAAACACAGAAATTGCATCGGAATTAAATACAAAATGCACAAAGCAGAATTAAGTACAAGAAGACTGACTCTTCTTACTGTCTATGCTTGGAACCATTCCTGTGACACTAGTTATAGATTCCGATGCCTCACTCCAGGTTTACTGTATCCCTTGGACCTTCTTATTGATGATGAAACACAGAAATTGCACCGGAATTAAATACAAAAGGCACAATAACCACTTAAGGACAAGAAGACTGACTCTTCTTACTGACTTTGTTTTGAACCATTCCTGTGACACTAGTTATAGATTCCGATGCTTCACTTCAGGTTTATTGTATCCCTCTGATCTTCTTATTGACGATGAAATACAGAAATTGCATCGGAATTAAATAGAAAAGGCACAATGCCGACTTAAGTACAAGAAGACTGACTCTTCTTACTGACTATGCTTTGAACCATTCTTGTGACACTAGTTATAGATTCCGATGCTTCACTTCAGGATTACTGTATCCCTCTGACCTTCTTACTGACGATGAAACACAGAAATTGCATCGGAATTAAATAGAAAAGGCACAATGCCGACTTAAGTACAAGAAGACTGACTCTTCTTACAGTCTATGTTTTGAACCATCCCTGTGACACTAGTTATAGATTCCGATGCTTCACTCCAGGATTACTGAACCCCTTGGTCCTGCTTATTGACGACGAAACACAGAAATTGCATCGGAATTAAATACAAAAGGCACAATGCCGTCTTAAGTACAAGAAGACTGACTCTCCTTATTGACTTTGTTTTGAACCATTCCTGTGACACTAGCTATAAATTCCGATGCTTCACTTCAGGTTTACTGTATCCCTTAGACCTTCTTATTGACGATGAAACACAGAAAATGCATCGGAATTAAATACAAAAGGCACAATGCCGACTTAAGTACATGAAGACCGACTCTTCCTACTAACTATGCTTTGAACCATTCCTGTGACACCCGTAATACATTCCGATGCTTCACTTGAGGTTTACTGTATCCCTTGGACCTTCTTATTGACGATGAAACACAGAAATTGCATCGGAATTAAATACAAAAGGCACAATGCCGAATTAAGTACAAGAAGACTGACTCTTCTTATTCTCTATGTTCTGAACCATTCCTGTGACACTAGTTATATATTCCGATGCTGCTCTCCAGGATTACTGTATCCCTTGGACCTTCTTATTGACGAAGAAACACAGGAATTGCATCGGAATTAAATACAAAAGGCACAATGCCGACTTAAGGACAAGAAGACTGACTCTTCTTACTGACTATGTTTTTAACCATTCCTGTGACACTAGCTATAGATACGGATGCTTCATTTCAGGTTTACTGTATCCCTCTGACCTTCTTATTGACGATGAATCACAGAAATTGCATCGGAATTAAATACAAAAGGCACATTGCCGACTTAAGTAAAAGAAGTCTGACTCTTCTTACTGTCTATGATATGAACCACTCCTGTGACACTAGTTATAGATACCGATGCTTCACTCCAGGTTTACTGTATCCCTTGGACCTTCTTATTGACGATGAAACACAGAAATTGCATCGGAATTAAATAGATAAGGCACAATGTCGACGTAAGTACAAGAAGACTGACTCTTCTTACAGTCTATGTTTTGAACCATTCCTATGACACTAGTTATAGATTCCGATGCTTCACTCCAGGTTTACTGTATCCCTTGGACCTTCTTATTGACGATGAAACACAGAAATTGCATCGGAATTAAATACAAAAGGCACAATGCCGGCTTAAGGACTAGAAGACTGACTCTTCTTACTGACTATGTTTTGAACCATTCCTGTGACACTAGCTATAGATTCCGATGCTTCACTTCAGGTTCACTGTATCCCTCTGACCTTCTTATTGACGATGAAACACAGAAATTGCATCAGAATTAAATACAAAAGGCCCAATGCGGATTTAAGTACAAGAAGACTGACTCTTCTTACTGTCTATGTTTTG
Source organism: Schistocerca piceifrons (assembly GCF_021461385.2). NCBI lineage: Eukaryota > Metazoa > Arthropoda > Insecta > Orthoptera > Acrididae > Schistocerca > Schistocerca piceifrons. The sequence continues at coordinate 994 of NW_025727971.1, read as the reverse complement.
AACCATACCTTTGACACTAGTTATAGATCCCGATGCTTGACTCCAGGTTTACTGTATCCCTTGGATCTTCTTATGACGATGAAACACAGAAATTGCTTCGGAAGTGAATAGAAAAGGCACTATGCCGACTTAAGTACAAGAAGACTGACTCTTCTTACTGACTATGTTTTGAACGATTCCTGTGACACTAATTATAGATCCCGATGCTTCACTTCAGGTTTTCTGTATCCCTTGGACCTTCTCATTGACGATGAAACACAAAAATTGCATCGGAATTAAATACAAAAGGCAAAATGCCGACTGAAGTACACAAAGACTGACTCTTCTTACTGTCTATGATTTGAACCATTCCTGTGACACTCGTTACAGATTCCGATGCTTCACTCCAGGTTTACTGTATCCCTTGGAGCTTCTTATTGACGAAGAAACACAGAAATTGCATCGGAATTTAATACAAAAGGCACAATGCCGACCTAAGTAAAAGAAGTCTGACTCTTCTTACTGTCTATGATTCGAACCATTCCTGTGACACTAGTTATAGATCCCGATGCTTCACTCCAGGTTTACTGTATCGGTTGGACCTTCATATTGACGATGAAACACAGAAATTGCTTCAGAATTAAATAGAAAATGCACAATGATGACTTAAGTACAATAAGACTGACTATTCTTACTGACTATGTTTGAACCAATCCTGTGACACTAGTTATAGATACCGATGCTTCACTCAAGGTTTACTGTATCCCTTGGACCATCTTATTGACGATGAAACACAGAAATTGCAGCGGAATTAATTAGAAAAGGCACAATGCCGACTTAAGAACAAGAAGACTGACTCTTCTTACTGACTATGATTTGATCCATTCCTATGACACTAGTTTTGGATTCCGATGCATCACTTCAGGTTTATTGTATCCCTCTGACCTTCTTCTTGACGATGAAACACAGAAATTGCATCGGAATTAAATAGAAAAGGCTCAATGTCGAAGTAAGT